>NW_010192799.1:23015-50963 GCF_000695765.1 Mesitornis unicolor | reverse complement strand
AGCAGGAATACATTCACATTTGACTCATCCCTGACATCTTGGTAGAAATGAAGAAGAATTATTTTATCGTTGCTGTTGCAGGGGATGTAATAGTGGAATCAGTTCTGGGAACAGCTCACCCCTTCTGGAAAGGGATGGCAATGAGTGGCCTTCGAATTTCAAAAGGAGCTTGTTTGAGACTGGCATTCTCATACACCTCACCTTCTTTTGTAATTGCATACATGCTCACTATTTTAAACAGTATTAGACAACGGGTTTGTCAGATAGGTCCAGACTTAGGAACATATTTTATACAGCCCATTCTAGAGCTGCATAAAGCAAGAGTTACCCCTTCGGATTTTGAACTGACAGTCTAGTAAAAACAAAGCAAACTTCAGCAACAGGAGATTCATGAGATTCTTTCTAACCTAAAATACTAGACGGAGCACAGAACCTGTCTCTCCTCTTTGCCCTGTCTCTTTCTGTGGAGCCTCCTGCATCTAGAGCCACAGGGCGATAGATCACCACAGTGCACATATCCAAGCCCTTGTAGCACAAATCTCATAGCTCTCCTGCCTTGAGGCTCCCTCCTGTACTTCTCAAGACTCATGACAGTCTTAGACTCCTCTTAGCAGCAAGTCTGGTCCCAGCCTGTGCTTTGGGAGGACTTTCCTTCCCAGATCAACAACACGTAGCCACTGCTTAGCCTTGTTTCTGTGCCTCAATGTGGAACATGCATCTTGTGGCCAGTTGCATGAGGTCCAATAAGGCCAAGTGTTGGGTCCTGCCCTGGGGTCACAGCAAGCCCATGTAGTGCTACAGGCTTTTGGAGGAGTGGCTGGGGAGCTGCCAGGCAGAAAAGGACCTGGGAGCGTTGATTGACAGTTGGCTGAACGTGAGCTGGCCAAGAAAGCCAAAAGCATCCTGGCTTGTATCAGAAATGGTGTGGCCAGCAGGACCAGGGCAGCGATCTTTTTCCCCTGTACTCAACGCTGGTGAGGCAGCACCTCAAATACTGTGTTCAGTTTTGGGCCCCTCACTACAAGAAGGTCACTGTGGGTCTGGAGCATGTCCAGAGAAGGGCAGCGAAGCCGGTGAAGGGTCTGGAGCACAAGAATGATGGGGAGCAGCTGAGAGATTTGGAGTTGTTCAGCCTGGAGAAGAGGAGGCTGAGGGGAGACTTTGTCACTCTCTACAATTGCTGAAAGGAGGCTGTATCAATGTGGGGATCAGTCTCTTCTCCCAAGTAACAAGTGATAGGACGAGAAGAAATGTCCTCAGGTTGCCCCAGGGGAGGTTTAGATTGGATATCAGGAAAAATTTCTTCACTGATAAGCTTATCAGGTATTGGAATGGGCTGCCCAGGGAAGTGATAGAGTCACCATCCCTGGAGGTATGGGTAGATAAAGTGCTTCAAGACATGATTTAGTAGTGAACAGGTTATGCTTGGACTCGATGATCTTAAAGATCTTTTCCAATCAAATGATTCTATGATTCTTTAATAAGACATGCAAATAACCATGTTAAATGCTATCTTGCCCAAGTGGAAGGGAGGTAATTCAGCTCTGTAACATCTCTATATCTGGAATGGGAAAGGCAGAAAAACCTCAGATGCCTTGTACTGAAAAGCACTATCTGCTTATTTGCAGTGTCTTATAATTTGAACAGTGATGTGTTGTAATCAGTTATCGCTTGTTCTTGAGAAACTGGCTCACACAAACACAGAATAATGTGCTCTTGTACCCAGAGAAGCGTCTTGAGTGTCTTACAAATATATGCACATCTTGGAATTTTGTTGAAGTCCTAGAAGTTATCATTTAATTGTAAAGTTTCTAAAAAATTGATAGAGAGTAAAAAGTCTTGTTTTTCTGCATTTTGCTGTTAGAGCTGAAAACAGCGCTCTATTTTATTTCCTGTGCTCCTTTTTTTAAGGAAGAGTAAGCAAGCCTAGAAAAAGTTTCTAAGCTAAGATTTAAGATAAACAGAATCTAATCAAATAATATCAAGTATTATTTATTTTCTGAATCAAAGCTGAAAACACAAAGCTGGGGGAAGGCAAAGTGAAAACAGACCATCATCAATATGTCTGCAGTGCACATTGCTTAAGTAAAGTTCACAAGTGTCCTGCCTCAGAGTCTTGTGTTTGTCATATTACATAATTTTAAAAATAAGTGGTTGATTGTGTAGGGGTTGGTTGAAGTATTTGGAAGTCTCTGGTCAGTGAGGGACTTGAGGGCCAGTCTCCCAGATCATGTATCCAGCACTTATTAGCATCTGTGGCACATACTGCTGTCTGTTTTATCACCTCCGTTAAGGTCCCTTCCAACCCAAACCATTCTGTGATTCTACAAAACCTTTGCAAACAAAGCTGCGGAGTTTGCACTAAAAAGTCCTGAAATAGCAGTTGAAATCAAAGAAGAAAGTTGATGTTTTTGCTGCTAGCTTTATGTGTGGTGCTTATCTCTACCTCACTGGCCGCAACTGTAAATGCTGAAAAGCAACATTTTCTTAAGGTAGTTTGGGGTGTTTTATGGAAGAGAAGGAAGCCCTGCACATGTATTAAGGGGCAGCCAAGGAGGAGGTAAGTTGGGAGAGGAAATTAAAGAGCAGTAGTACTCCACGCTGCCCTCCTGTGGGGATGCTTATTTTTCAGAGAAGAACTTTTTATGGTGTAGCTTATCCTATATGCAAAGGGGAGCAACAAAAAAGAAAAACAATGTGGAAAAGGATCCACACTAGGGACTGCTCATAACTGCTATTCCAAGATTTTTTCCTGCAATACAGATCCCAAAATGTATCAGGGCTTGAGTAGAAGGAGTTTCTTTTAAATGGAGTTAATGAGGAAGACTCATACTGACAGCAGTTGAATCTTGGAGTTATATATTCAACAGATCAGTAATAGCTGGATTTTGTGGGTTGTTTTAAAGTTTGGAAGGAAAACAAACTGGCTGCTTAAGTTAACATATAACATACTATTTGCATATAGGATGGTGATTGTATTTGGATAAGGATTAAGCCGATGGAGGAAAATTCACATAGCACTCCAGGTGACGTAAAGCGGATGTTCCAAATTACAGACCCTGAGACAATGTGAGTGGTCTGTGGAACTGTATTAAATAGTAAAATCAGACTTGTAAATTAAGCTTGATTAGTCCATGTTCCTCAAGAAACCAAGGCTGATGTTTGTCCAAAAGCTTTGGAATGACTGGCACAGAAAAGCAGAATATCTAGCAAAAATAATTCTCTTCAAATAGTAAAGTTAGTGTGGTTTTTTTCCTCCTTTGTGCAGCTATCAAGAAAGTCTGCTGTTGGAAACAGTCGATCTTAGAGGATTCGGCCATTATTACTCACTTCTGAAGAGTTTATGATGGCCCAGTACAGGCCATAAATGCATAAACATACAGTCAACAGTAATAATTCATAAAGCACAGCTTGGTCCTGTAAAATGGTGTTAACAGTACAAATTAACATAATGTGGTGGTTTCTTGGGTGATTGACTCTTCAAACCATAGAGCTTTGTAAATGTTCTTACCCGATCTTACCGGTTTTCAGTAAAGCTGTCCTCTGGGGTGTCTTCTGTAGTTCATACAGCATTAAACACATTTGGGGTTTTAGCACTTTAGGATACAAGTTGTTGGCCAAACTGGAGCCCGGAGTTGTGATAAAATAATTGCTTCAGCCTTTGGTTAAACATCTGTATTGCTCGTGAGCATGCCTGACAGCTGCGATTTATCCTTTCCTTCTTTTATAGTGATCGACATCATACATCCAGTGCAATTCCCGTTCCAAAGAGACAGAGCTCTAGCTTCGGCAGATTGGATATTGGCTTTTCCAGTGGGCTTCCTTCTCCAGATAAAGGACTCCGAGAACGAGCCAACACAGGAAACGAAAGACTACAGTACAAAACCCCTCCTCCCAGTTACAACTCTGCTTTAACACAGCCCGTTGCCATCACAGCCCGTGTAGGAGAATTAGAGAAAAAACCTGGATCAATATCTTCCTCCTTGGATACCTCTCTGGACTCCTCGAAAGGAAATGCCAAGAAAGGCGAGGACCTGAGCAGCAGTTTAAATGGAGAAAACGGGAGCCTAAACAATCCGCGAGATCAACAGGAGTCTTTTCTAGGACATACAAGTGCAATAAATGGGGCATTTGTGCCTGGTGAGTGCTCTGGCACCACCAGCAGCGAGCAGCCCTGTGAGTTCCGTCCCTTGCTCGGCCCCGTCCTTTGCTGCACCGTGGAGCAGGCAGAGGAGATCATGGGGATGGAAGCAACAGGCTTCAGCGCGGGAGATCAGCTAGAAGACTTTAACTCCATCCCGGTGGAACACGCCGTGGCCGTGGAGTGTGATGAACAAGTCCTAGGGGAGTTTGAGGAATTCTCTCGAAGGATCTATGCACTGAATGAAAACATGTCCAGCTTCCGCAGACCGCGTAAAAGTTCGGACAAGTGAGATTGGACAGGGATTTGGTAGCAGACATTGAGGTGAAATCAGTGATCTGGAATAGAGATAAAATTGCACTTATTCTTTATATTAATTATAAAAAAATAAAAAAGCTAAAGCTATTCCTATGGTGTTAGACAAATGGACTTGAGCACGATAACACAGGCTCATGGTATATTCACAGGCCACGTAAATTTTGATTTTTTGCTTCCAGTCCTCTTATGTCTGGTATTTATAATCTGTTGAAATATTATTTTTTTTTTTAGGCATTGAGATCCATTTATAAAAAGCTTTCCTGAGACAACTTCTAGTGCTGATTAGGCCCTTCTATGAATATGTGTTAATTTCTTAATTATTATTTAGAGTTAAATTTATTTTAATCTTTTCAGAAGAAAGAAAAAGTTAATTTAAATATACTTTTATGGTAAGACCTCTTTACCTTCTCCCATGTACTCCTGTGTTTTCTTGAGCAATGTAGTCAGTGCTACAGAAATACCATGAATTTGTTATAATTGGACAGCTTTCTCTTGGCTGTGCCCCGTAGCCTTTGAAGATCTGGTTTGCACTGATGGGTCTTCAGTCAGTGGTGTAAACTTGCCAGAGAATGAGCACCTGTGTGATATCTGCAGTTTCCTTGCACCTCATTAATCAGAAATTACTTTCCTCCCCCCCTCCTTTCCTCCATACTCACCGTTCCTACCAGTAGAAGCCTTAAGGACTAAATTGTCTCTAAGGTTTCCTATTAAAAAAATCTCAGCCTGACCATTCCCCACTCTGGTTGGGCACAGACCTCCTCAGCAGAGACCTAACGAATGCACGACCTAAGTGGGGTTTAGCCACTGCCCTTCGAGGCGTCTAACAGGGACAGGGCGCTGTGCAAGCACTTCACAGATGTCTTCATAAAAACCCAGACTAAAAATGCAGTCAGCGCTTTGGAATTAGGTGAATTTGTGGAATCGCTCCACCCTCTGTAGAAAGGAGGCACTTAACATGATTCATCTAAATTAATATCCTTTTAACCATCTGTATTTTAGAGGAAGAAACTCGCAGCAGTTCACTGGAGGTGTGGCTTGCTCTTAGGTAGGTTACCACTGGCACATGTGTTCAGCTGCACTAATGGGAAAGCAATTTGCAGCCTGCTTTGCGATTCCTGGTATTTGTTTCACTTTGGATTTCATTGCTTTTGTGTTCTGTATTGTATACCCAAGAATCTGGGCTCTGTTGTGAGCTCTCAAATATAAAAATATATAGCAGAATAAAAAACACTTCATCATGCCTGGGGTTTTTTTTTTCCCTCCCTGGTCTATGTTTTTTTTTGAACCGATGACCTAGTCTTCTTTTTTCCTAACTTCACCGTAAGGCTAGCCAAAATTAACTTTTAAAAATGTGGATATGTATAATCTCAACTATCTGTTGTCAAAATGAGACGTGTATGTGAGAACCAATATTCATAATAGCACTGTTCTAGAATATGCATTTTTCCAGGTAACACTTTAATGATTGTATTAAAATTATATTCGCATTTCTTCTGTTAGCTTTTAACGTGTTGTTAGATTGAGCCTTTCTACAGCAACTCATTATTTTTTGGTCTGTACCAGTGCGATGTGCTGAATGAAGCACTCAGAAGCAAAGACCCCAGTTCTGTAAGGCAATGAACGTGATTCCAGGTACAAACATGGGCATGAAGTTGGACACATTCATGAGTATCTTCTTCCCTGAATAAGCTCCTCTGTTCCAACCTCATGAAAAGCTTCCCTAAAGGAAATGCTGCAGCAGCTTACAAAGCATTGCCATCATCTTTGAGAAGAGATAGGTAGGAAATTCTCACTGTGCTGTTGGCATCCTGAGAGCTAGAAATGAACACCTGAAAGCATAGCACTTAATGAAGTGAGCATAGGGTACTCTGTCCTGTGACTGTATCTTACCATCTTCTGATAGCAGGATAACTTTAGGAGAAATTAGGGAAAGCTGACTCAGTCATGCACCCTGTGGGATGGGATCTGGCACACTCAGAGCATCACAGACCTGTTTGTAGGCACATTCGTTTTCCTCTAGAACAGAAAGGCATTAGCTTGTGTGTGTGGTGACTTTCTGAAGCAATCCAAAGAGTAGCTGTGAAGCCGCTATGTTTTGTAGGCAAACACAGAACGTCTCAGTGCAATTAAATGACACATGAAGTTAGGTTTGTAGAGCATCAGCAGGACTTTGGATATTTTATTTTTCATTAGTTGTGCATTTTCTCAGGTTACACCCAACCAAATGAAGTCTGGCTTTCCACCCTGATGTGTTGCTGTTCCTGTTTGAGCCCTGTAATTGTTAATGTGTCAAACACGATGGTTGATTGCTGCATCTGTCGCACAAAGCTTCTTTGATAGGCTTTCTATGGATGTATCTTTAGTAGGCCTTAAATTGTTCCCAAATTTCTCTTCCACTTTCCTCCCTTTCAATATAGAAGGTGGTGTGAAGGGGGACAGCAACATAAGAACGAATTAAAGCATTGACAAAATTCTTGTTGCTGTGCGGATGGGAGATTGTACAGACTGCGGCCACCTCATGGCTTTCTTTTTTGTGGTTATTTTCCCTCCCTTTAAATTACTTTGAAAATAGCATAGTGGGAGAGAAACAAATAGTCGGTTTGGAGGTGAGATGATATATCACAGTGTGCTTTAAACTGTCAAGAGCCTTTCAGTTCCTGCACAGCTGTGACACCGTTAAATGTCTGCAAATGTCTTCAACTGGAGAAAACATTTCATTGCAATCTTTTCCCCTCTCTAGGAATTCCTAAGATTTTTGAGAATATTAGTTTTGGAAGATCATATCCGACTATATTTTTATAGCAAGCACAACAGCATTGGCTTATCCTTGCTTGACCAGGTATTTAAAATAAGCAAAACCAGAATATCCCATAGTAAATGACACATTAAAACTGTGTTGGTAATTGCGGGAAAGCTCATCTGTATCTATAAAATAAAACTGATTAGTATCTCTCAACTTGTGTGTCTTCTTTTAATGGCTCCTTTGTGTTTGTTTTCTCTACAAGTCTAATTTGAACCACAGCATCTTCCCCAGTCTCCCAGACTCTTTGACTTATTGTTTGTCCAGCCCATATTGACCCAATTGTGGATATTTGGGCAAGAGGGTTTGCTAGAAGACCTGACTGCCGCCTTGGCTCCAAATCCTATTTTGCACAAGTTGGTACTCAGTTGTGTTTTGTGCTTCTTCCAAAAAGATGGCACGCAGCTGGAAAAACAGCACACGGTGGGGCCGGGAGACAGCTGGGTTTGCAAAACTTTTATGGATAGTGGAAACACCGTGTTCCCTCACTGGGGAGGCATTGCTACTCATCCAGCACCTTCTGTGATCCGAGTTAATAAGCAATGTATGTCTGCCTAAAAAAGCTTATATGTTCTCCCTTCAACAGGAGTCTACAGCACCAGTGTTGGGAGGAGGCTGCCGCGACACGGAGTCTCTGAAGAGCTATGGGTACTCTCCAGGCATCATCAGTGCAACAGGTGTTTGGTTTGGTTTAGCTTTTTCCTTCTTTTTCCCACCCAATCTGTCTGTCAACAAGGAATCAAATGCCAAAATGCCAACTGTAGACTCCTGGAGCTGCAGTGGGAAGATCCAGGAGAAAAATTTTACTTTTAAGCTGGTTTGCAATATGGAACAGCTTTACTGAGATGTAGTTGCATTAAGGCGAATAACAAACTATGAATGGAAAAGTTTTTTATTGAAATATAACTGAAGGTGTCACTTGAGAGTGGACTTGTTCTAGATAAACCTTGGGCTCTTCTCTACCTCACTTTGGCATTTTCCAAATTGCCAAAGAGGATATTTCTCCTTGGTTTCTGGGTTTTGACCTTTTCAGGTGGAACTGTTAACGTGTGCTCCGCATCCTCTGAATTGGTCTAGTTTAGCTGGTATCTTTGGGCAAGATGGTCTTAACCTCAGGTGAAAAAAGGACTATAATTTTCCAGGAGACACAAAATCTAACTAAGACTTCTTTTAATTGCTGGTTATTTTGAGATTGGCTTATTTTGTATGTGGTAGAATGCAGTATTGTTTTATAGTTTTCATTAAATAGTGGGAAAACTTTTTCCCCACTAAGTAATTGGTTGTCAGGTGTCAGCTCTGCTGCTGGTTAAATTTGTCCTGTGTGTATTGCGTTGAGTAGCTTGACATTGGATCTGTAGGGCTCTTCAGTCTAACTTTATGTTGTTACTTTTAATGGGTTTTGATAAGAACACACTTGATATTCTAAATTTTCTACTTCTAGAACAGCCATATCCATTCTGGTCTGGCTTGTATTGGTTTTAGCAGGGATAAAAAGTCTCTCTCTGTGTTGCACTGACTTGTTAAAGGAAGCTAAAGAACTGGCCATAAAAAAAAAAAAAGGAAAAAATGCTTTGTTAGTCAGATATTACAAAGGTTTCATTGACAGATGTCCATTAAGTTTTGAATTGGCTCGAGTAACCCACGTGAACTGGCGCTGTCTTCCCCAGCTGCAGCAAGCAGTAGCTTTCTGCTCTTGCACCGGGGAAGCCTTCTCCCAAGAGCATCATTGGAGGAGAATGTAACCAGTGCCTTCTGTGGTGCCTCTGAGCCTGGACAACCGGCCAGCTCTGGCAGGAGAGCAGGGCAGCAGCCCTCAGAACCTACATTGATTACCCTCTGCAACTGAAGCAAGTTCAGGCTGTTTATTTAGGCAAAACTAAATGTAGTTTCCTTGGCTGAGCAGGAGCGAGATGGGGAATAAATCTAACACTTGCTCTAACTGTTGATTTTTGGCTTTTTGGCAGCAGAGCTCTGGCTTTCCATCATGTGTCCACCTGCCAGTGGTGCCAGAGGCATCGTGGAATTGCAGCAACCAGCCCTCAGCTCCTGCAAGGTATTGTGTGAGCTCTTACTTGGCGTATTTTTCACGTCTCTGTTAAAAAAGGGTTTGCAAAAGAAGTTGTGTGGTCACATCTCAAGCATTATTCACTGACAACTCCTAATGGGCAAATCCTGAAGTGCTGTAGCACGTTAATGCTGGTATAAACGGATCTGGAAACAGAAGAGTCCCAGGTACCTCAAAATTTCATATAAAATGCCTGTATTTTTTAAATAGTGTAATAAGGTAGTTCAGTCAATTAAGCTGCATATGCATGAAAAGCTGTTAAGCTTTGAGTGTGTGGTTGGTATGGGTGGAAAACCTGCCAGCCCAGCAATCGTGCTTCTGCCAAGCGTGTTGGCCTGGGTGTGGGGGCTACACCCCATAGGCAGGATGGGCAGAAGGAATCCCGCCACTGAGAAGTTTCTCTCTTCCTCTTCCTTCTTACAGAAGGTGGAAGATGAGGACAGCATGGTGCAATGGTTGGATTACCCAGGTTTTAATCCTAGCTCTACCTCTTGGCAGCTTTCTGCTTGCCAGTCTCTTTGGCCTTCTCCATGAAGGCCGTATCTCTCCAGCTGACTGGTTCACTGCTGCCGGTGCCAACTGCTTCTATTTTGAGCTGAGAATCGCACATGCTGCAAGCGAGGCACTGTTTGGGAAGAAAATCTCCTTTTCCTTGTAGCCTATCTCCTGGTGGAGGAAATGCATGATGTAATTTGCTCTTCCTCAATGAAGCTCCGTTGCAGAAAACTCTCTGTCCCTTCTTCTCAGCCCTTGCTTTCCTGGTTTTGCTTTCAGGAGTGGTTTTGTTCGCTGGTCTGGAATTAGAAAGAGTCTTGGCAGAGTTTGGGGTTGTCTTCTGTGGTTTCGTCTGACCTGGCTAGCACTGCTCAGAACATGGCTGCTGGGTTTGGAAATAATTTTCTCATATTAATCTTCTTCTCCCTGTAAATCTGCAGTGATGGTGAAATTTCACTGCAACTTGATACCTCCTCAATGGTTTAATTGGAGGCATGAGTGCGCTGGCAGAAAGACAGAGGACCTTTATGTGTATCTGTTTTCTATGGCTTCGGTTGTATGTGCCCTTTGCAGGACTGAGAGGGAAAGTTTCCTCAAGGGGAGATGGGACTCCTGACAGACACAGCACAGATGTTTTGATAACATCCCAGCATTGTGGTAATCTCACTGAGTTCCTCCTTTCTTTCACAGGTGTTTAAACTGATGCTGGAATGAATGGCAATAAATCAAGTTCATCTCTTAACCTGGGTCCCTAGAAAGTTCCCCTGTGTCTTGATGCCTGATCTGAAAGATGATGAGGATTCCTGTTAATGGACCACTGTGCTCCTGGCCACAGCATAACACCTTAGAGAGCAGAAGTCAAGTATTCTTGGTTTTAAAAGATCCCTGGGCTGTTACAGCTCTGGGTCTGGAGGATTCTGAGCTTCTAGCACTGCAATTGCTGTTTTACTCAGCTCCAGAAGTGTGTTTGGGTTCCTCCGTCCTTTGCAGAAGGCAGAGATGCTCTCTGCTGTATTGCAGCAGCAGCAGCATCAGTATGCTGTTCCTTCACCTCAAGAACAAAATGCTGGTTACAGTGCTGGCTTTTTTTCATATATTTACTACAGATAATGCTCCAGTAGTGAATGCAGAGCTGAGCAGCTACAGGAGAGATTTAGGTCCCTCCTTATGACGTGGCTGCGATTGCCTTGGGGTGGGCATCATGTTGCAGGAGTGTCTCAAGCATGGTGATGGACTGTTTCTCCTCTATCGCAGGTTGTGTTGTGTTCAGACAGGACACCTGCGGTTCCTGTGCAAGAGAAGGACAAAAGCAACAGGATGGTGGCTTCCTGCAATCCAGAAACGCCTTCTTTAAAACTGTGTTGGCAGGCTGAAGGATAGCTGGGGATCTCTAAAAGCATCTCTGTTTTCTGTTTCTCAGTAACATTTGTAACAAAAAAAAAAAGAATTAATTTATTAATTTGTTTTGTGAAGAGGTTAATTTAATTCATGTATTTTCAGATGGTGTTCAAAGGAGAGAGCACCCTATGGATTCTGTAGGGCTTCTCTACCCATCGACCTCTCTCACCTCTCCCTTTTTTCCTGTCATTGGAATAGGTGTTTGCAACCCAATTAGTTGCAAACTCCACAGATGCTGGGCTCTACCAGCAACTCTTAATAACAGATCTACCTGGGTAGTTTTATCCTTGGATGTTTGCCAGACCACAAGCCATCAGCAAGGTTTAAGCATGTTCCTGTCAGCTAAAACCATAGGCTTGGTGCTCAAGTGAAAAATTGGTGTCATGGTTGTGGAGAGCTGGTTATATGCATGTAGGGCAACCACTAAACAAAGAGATTCAGCTGCATGGGGAGAAAGGGCAAGAGGCACAGAGATGTTTTGCTCCATAGGTCTTCTGTGGAAAGGGTGCTCAATGTCCATATGACATTACCTACGTTTCCACTTCCCATCTGCATTTGCTAAACAGCATGTACCGACGGGCTAGGGTGAGTTTTTAGGCTGGTCTTAGTTATACTACACGGGCCACAGAGTTCCACTTAGATTTTTCAGTGCATTATTTGCAATATAAGCCACTGTATTTCAGAAAAGCATGGAAATCCTTCCTAGTGTAGCGGATGGTGAGGAAAGGAGAAGGACTGCTCAAAGCATTAACTTGGGCAGCTGAAAACTCTTACCACCGCAGCATCTTCTCATTTAATTCCCAGTCAAGCTTAAGCATGTCCAACCATATCCCTATTGCACCTTTTCATCATCTACCTAGTCTAGTTTTAACATCCAGCCTTTAGATTTTGTACTCGTCATTTACTAGATGGAGCCCTCCTTTTACAGATCACCTTTCTCAGACCCTGAACACTGATATCCAGCAAGTGCAGCTCCACAACCTGTGGCAGCAATCTTTACCTTTGCCTCCGTGTGTATCTTTAATTACTTTTTCCCCTGTGCTAGCAGGAAATGCTCTCATGCTGGAGTAGGCGGAGGGCCCCGGTTGGCTTGGCTCCGGCCTGTTTTCACAGCGATAACTTTGTCAACAGCACGTAGTGTGACAACGTGAAGCGGTTGTTTGGCTACCCCTTTGTCCACAGAGGAGACTCACTACATTGGGGTAGGATTTGTCCTGGGTGAGAAGTCCAAGATGCTGTCAGCTTTGCTGGGAACTGCAGGCAGCCGAAGAGGGAAGCTTTAATCCTCCCTGCCCTGACATTGGCCAGATATCAGGCACTGGAGTACGTAGGCTGATTAACGTGGGCTTCCTCTGTGCAGCAAAGCTTCCAGCATTAACAAAAAGTGTTGCTGCCTGGAGCAAGTATTTGTCTAAGCTGAGGACCAGCAGAGTAGGGCAGCGGTTTTCATGCTCTTTGGCTAAGCATCTCTGAAGCCAGCAACCTCTGCCTGTGCTGTGATTTTCAGCATAAGATGAAAAAGTAGAACAGATACCATTGATCCTTCTCTACCCGTCAGCAAAGGAGACCCAAGACTTTTCATAATTTTCATTAAAGAGTGGTCAAGCATTGGAATGGGCTGCCCAGGGAAGTGATGGAGTCATCATCACTGGAGGCATTTAAAAGACATGTAGATGTGACACTTAAGGACATGGTTTAGTGGTGGACTTGACAGTGCCAGATTAATGGTTGGACTTGATGATCTTAAAGGTCTTTCCCAACCTAAGTGCTTCCATGATCTACCTTTTCCCCTGACAAACCCAGTGTAAACCAGGTGGTGATTTTAGTCTGACTCAGTATCCCTGACTTCCATTTTGGTGCTGGTGTAGTTTGTAAGAGTGGATTGAATTAGAAGCTCAGGAATAGAAACCACACAAGCAGTCACCAAAACAGATGAAGGAAGGGAGCACATGCAGACTGACTCAATTACTTGGCTGGGGTGAACACCTGCCCCCTGAGCTGTTCCCAGTAACTGGAAACCAGAGGGGTGGATGGACAAAGTGATGGAGTGACCTCATGTGGCTGAGCATTTGCAGGGAGGAAAAGGGGCTGTGAGTGCCCTGCAAGCCCTATTCCTGACCTCGATAACTGTACTGAGGCTGCCTCCCAGATGACTGTATGTGCACATACCAGGGAGAAGAAGCTCAATTTTTTTAATTTCAATTTTTTGTATTTCCTCAAAGCAAGCGAAGGTCTAATCTCATTGCCAGCTTCACAACAAACTGGTTAGAGCACTAGAGGGGAAAGAGGGGACAGCTGGGTTTATGTATGAAGATTTTTAATTTTATTTTTTTTAAGAATCCAGTCCTGTGCCCTTCTGTTGGAGGAACCAAATTTGATCTTCCTTGTCTCCAAGTATCTTTATCCAGCTAACCATAAGAGACCGTGGAGTCTCTATGAGAAGGATTCAGGAGGAAATCTTGGGGAATGTGACATTAGTTGGGGAGATGCTCCAGTCCCCTCATCATCTCAGTGGCTCTATGCTGGACTCTCTCCAGTCATTTCTTGTCCTTCTTGCACTGGGGAGCCCAGAACTGGACACAGTATTCCAGCAGAGCAGAGGGGGAGGAGAACCTCCCTTGTCCTACTGGCCACACTCTTCTTAATGCACCCCAGGATGCCATTGGCCTTCTTGGCTGTGAGGGCACGTTGCTGGCTCATAGTCAGCTGCTGTCCATCAGGACTCCCTGGTCCTTTTCACTTGAGCTGCTCTCCAGCAGGCCAGCCCCATTCTGTTCTGATCCATGGGTTTGTTCTTCCCCAGATGCAGAAAGGCTGAAGCTGCCTGCAGCCCCTGAACAGGGGCTGGGCTGTGGCCATGTGCCTGAAGTGAAAGGTGTAAATTATCTGTCCTGCCCCCATGCACCTCACCTCTTGTATCCCAGGCTCCGGATGAATTCCCATATGTTTTTAGCTCAAGGCTGGTGAGAAAGAGCTTGTCTTCATCCATGTGCTTAAGTGCCTGGGAGTATGGGAATCCTCCTTGTGCCTGGGACATTGAGGTCCCTGAATGACACAAGTGACAGTGATTTGGATGTACGCTAGTAGAGGGATTTACCCTCCCAATGCATCTGACTAGCCCTGAGCTATTTGGGCAGCCTGTAATGGAGCGTTCCCAGCCAAGGGAGCCTCATGCAAAGTGGAAGAAGGTGCTGGGGAGAGGAGGAGGGGGCTCATCTCCAAGATGCAGTAAATTTGTTCAATCTTAGCTGTTGTGGTTGCACAGCGAAAAATATAAATCAAGGCCTGCACTGGTCTATATCTGGCCAATTTCAGTCCGGAGTTCCTGACAGGTGACCCCAGGGTCCGGCTGCATGCTCTCAGTGCTTATTTTTGACATCGTAATCCAAATTGACATTCAGTGCTTGAATATACAATAAGTTCATTACAGCTAAACCCTCCAGCTCAGGGATTTCCTGTTGGTAAGTCTCGGAAAAATCAGGATTCCCAGTGGTATCAGACTGAAAACGTTTGCAGATAAAATTCAAGTTAGCAAGTCATGCCAAAATGTTTTTGGAGCCGAAGCAGAGCTGTATTTTCTGTCCAGCACAGTGATGCCTTATCCATCCTTGTTGCTTGGGACTGAAGGCAGAGGCCTCAGGGTCTCGGTGCTAATCTCAAGGGGAGCTCATTAAAAAGCAGTGGATTAATCTGCAATCCTAGGGCTAAGCACGTGTCTGAGTATTTTTTTGGAACCTAAACTGTTGCCTTTCATCTCGCTTTCTAAAAAGCAAGAGAAAAATCTGCACAGCATCTTACCAAAACAGCCTGTGATTAGCCACAAGCAGATAAGACTTTAGATAGCCCCATTACCTCCATGAGCAGGATGTATCTCTCCATCTTCCCATGTCCACATGAGGGTTGCAACATAGTGGGGTCACTGCTCAAGCCCTTAACCTGCCAGTTAATAAACTGTCATGATGAGGTGTGAACTTGGCCTGGGACCTGTCCATGCCCATCTGGCATATGGACAGCATCTTTTCTGCTTCCACCTCCTCCCCTCAATGAAACTGATATCTTGCAAAAACAGATACAGCTCTTTCCATCTGATGGGTCTCAGCTGGGATTTCCAAACCATCAGTGGTATTTGAAGCTGGTTTTCCAATAAGATGAGTGGAAAACTTTGCTGTGTCCCAAAGGGGAACTGTGAATTGGCTCTGTGTGGGAGTTGAGTGGTGGGAGAGGAACTGAGAGGTTCCCCATCACAGGTGGAGCAAGAGCCAGGGATGATGATGATGTTACAAAACCCCCATGCATCTCCTGCAAAACATCAACAAGATACTGTGCAAAGAAGAGAGTAGGATAGGTCTTGTTTCTACCTACCCCCTGCCTTGTGGCGAGAAGAAATGCCTGCATACACAGCATGTGGTATATTTTAGGAAAAAAATCAGACCTGTAGAAGTAGAGAATACTAGAGGAGAAAATCCAAGGCCACAGTAATCTCTGCTAGTGGATAGTATGAGAGCAGGCAAAGACAAATGGAGTAAGCAGGACTGGAAGGGCCAGCTTGAAAGTTTGATCTGAGGTTGCCCACAGTTTTTTTCTTCAGGAGAATTTTGAGTATCTTCAAAGATGGAGATTCCCCCAACATGGACCTCTGTTTCAGTGTTTGCCCACCTTCATGGGGAAAAGTATTTCCTGATGTGAACTTATATTCCTAACTTGGGCTGTTGACTCTCTTCCTACTGAGCATATCCCAGGAGAGCCTCGCTCTCTCTCTCTCTCATCTCCAAGTTCCCCTTTGCCTTCTACTCTAATTGCACACCCAGCTCTCAGCCTCTCCTTGCATGTCCTCAGCTCTAGTCCCAACCAGCGTGGTGGCCTCATTGGGTTCTCTCACCATCTGCCTGGTACTGAGGAGCCCAAACTGGTCCTGAGAGATGTCCCATACCGATGTGATCCTGTCTCAGCTACTGAGGGTGGTCTACACAAACTCCTGGACTCCTTTCCAGCTTCGTGTTTTTGTTCATCCAAATCACACATATCCATAATTCCCTAAGAATTGAACAAAAAGCTCAGGAAAAGGTTGCTATTCTTTCCTCCCCTGGTGGTTTTTAAATTTTACACATCTTAAACCCAATTAATTTGCTAGTCAGTGGAAGTGTAGCATCCTATATGGCTCCTGTGAGAAGAACACGTGATAAAAGTAGGATTATCACTTGTGAGAGCAGTGCAATGGCACTAGAGCAAATATGGTAACGTTTCCTTCTGAAGCATGAGACCCTCTGTGGAGGATCAGCCATGTGCTCTGCAAAGAAACCTGTTAATCACTGCACTTGAAACAGCTCCTCGCTGTTTGCTCCTCTTGACAGCTTTCTGTTATGACACACATGACTGCTTTTCCTACAGGCTTGTGTTTGTGTTGCAGAAGTGTCTAGAAGCAGCAGCTGAGGGGGAGAGCCTTGTTCTTCCAGGGGCTGCCTGGTCACCTAGAAGGTGATGGGTCTCTTTCTGGTGGCCACATCTTGCCTACCTCTAAGATTTGGGGACCAGAGGCTGCTGTGGGGTTTGGCAAGGGATGGATTCATAGGTGAGAGAGACCTGCAAATTTTGATCTTTAAAAAATGCCTTAAAGGAAGGAACAGAAACCTGCTCAACCTAGAGGCATAGACCTTCTCTATTTCTGATGACTCAGAATAGATCTGGGTCTTAAAACTTAATGTTTCTAGGACTTGTACACTCCTGAATTGTTCCTCCTCTCTGCCCCTGTGTCCTTTTTCCTCCTCCTCTTCCCCAGCCTAATGAGGGGAAGAGGCTGCCACTACCAGGAAGGGAGCACATGGGCTGGTCCCTATAGCTTGGTGTGGTGTCCGGTTGCCTGTGCTGGAGCAGGATGTTTGCAGAGTTTTGCAATCTTTGCTGGAGCAGGGGCAGGACCCTCTGGGTGGGACTGTGGATGTTCTTCTGGGGTGGCACTCACTGCCTGAGGATCTGGGGCTCATCTCTGAGGAAGGGGTGAGCTGAATGTGGGGGTCCGGTGTGCCAAAGAGTGCAGTGATCCAAGTGCTGGGTCCCTCCCTGTCTTGCACCTCTCAGCCCGTGTGGAAAGCTGTTGAGGTTTTTGTTTTGCAGGGCTTTTGTTCTTGGGGAGCTGGAGCATCCCTCCCACACAACCAGCATGTTGTTCTTACTCGCTGCCCTCCCTGTGACTATAGGGGTGGAAAAATAAGGATAAGTGTCCACCCCATTATAATCCCCAGCAAAATGCTTGGAGCGGTTTGCAGGGCAGAGCTCTTCCCAGCAGGATCAGTCAGCTTTTCTGCTTGTATGCGCCATACACTGACATCTCCATCTTTCTGAGAACCACTGTTCATGGGCCCTGGGGAAACCAGGACCTACGTTTCATCTGAGGCATGCAGTTTGTGCACTCAGCTGTAGTTTAGACCCTGACCCTGGGGAAGCCAGAGCCAAGGAAGCTGGCTGGTGTCACACCACTCAGGTGACAGCCTGTGGGGAGAGGAACTGGTTGGAAACAGGAATTTGGTTCAGCTCCATCATATTTCCTATGGGTCTCAGTTTATAAATAGTTTGGGTCAACTGCGTGCCTCTGACTTAGACACTTTTGCAAGGCTGAGGACGCTTTGGGTTTTATTCTTAGAAACTTTCCTTTCCTGGCTGTCCCCGACTCCCTGCCTGCCAGGAAAGTCCAGCACAGGAGTCAAGAAGGTGCCTGTCTGGATTAACCAGGAGCCTGCCGCTGGCAGCACTGAGCTTCGCCCAGGCATGGCCTGGATGGTACCAAGGAGCCAGTAAAGCAAGGTGGGTCCTGGGTGCTGAGATGCTCTCAGGGCTGGTTCCTAAATGGAGGAGAGGATGGGAATGGGGGTTCTCCCCTGTCCTCAGCAGTGGAAAAGCAAGCTGGGAAGTCAAGTAGGAGTGGTGCTTGCAAAGTATCATTAAACATATGGAAATTATTAGCTGCAAAGTCACCAAAGCATGCAGAACTATCTTCGTTTGCTGAAAAGAAGTTATTTTTGCCTCCTGTCCTAGTGTGTTTCTCTGCTGGGCGGACAGGCATTGCAACACCCACCTGGCTGGATGATGGCTGCGTGGTCAGACACCAGGGCTGGGGAGTGGTGTTTACTCTGAGAGCTCTATTCCAGCAGTATTTGGGATGGTGAGCAACTGTCCCTGCCCATGGCAGGGGATGGTCTGGATGATTTTTAAGATCCCTTCCACCCCAAACCATTCTGTGACTCTGTGATGTACTTTTTGCTATTGATTGGGCAAGACCAGCAGTCATCTCCTGAGGATGGATGAGGACAGTAAGGCTGCAGGGAAAGCACTTTCTTGCAGAGATGCTTGCACTGCAGATCACTGCAGTCTAACTGGTTACTATGGGCTCCAGTTAGAGTCGATGAAGAGAGGTGAGCATGGGGTCCCCTTCTTGGGATGCCTGCTTTGGGATATAGCTTTATTTTACCCTATCAGCCATGGAAACAACTTGGGAGAAGCAGCATGTATGGAGCCATTCCTGCAGAGCTGCATCCCTCATCGGATCTACAGGTCACATTTTTCCTAGGAGACTGGTTTTCCTTCTTTCTCCACTGTGACTTCACAACTCAGATGGCTCCCCCAAACCAGCCTCCAAATCCCAGTCCAGGCAATGCACAGGCAGAACCTGGGAGACAGGGTTTGATAGCTCATACACTTACCTATAGCGGTGATGCCTTTGATTTCTTATTCTGAATGGTATGAGAGCTAGAAACACTTGGAAATACTTCATAGACTTTGGGTTGTACATGCCACTGTACATGCATGTGGAATTAACCTTCTTGCAACCACTGAAGTACAAGTGGAACATGCCTGCAAACCCAGAGGCTGAAGCAACCTCTCCACAAATTAGAGTAGATGAAGTAATTTTGTTGAGTTGTGAGTTCTAATTCTTCTGTTAATTGCACAATGATTGGGTGATTTCTTACCACCATCCAGTTCCTGCCAGAAAACTTCTAGAGGACTTTAATGGAACTGCTAGATGGACTTTTTCCTGACTGCATGGTGTCTTTCTTCAAGTGGAAAGGTTATATCCAGTTTTGTTTCAGCCACGTGGAGACTTTGGCATAGATGAGCGAAGTAAAAGCAGCCGCTGCCCCCAAGACCTTGAAATTTAAATATGAAAGAAGAAAGAGAAAGAGGGTGCAGGTGGCTGAGGAAATAATGAAACAGTAAATTAGTGAGGAGGAAAGTGTTCTCCACATTTCAGATCCTTGATCAAATCCTTTATAAGTATCTCAGTGAATGAAAGTTTTACAGCCCTGGCTCTGCAGTTCAGGGTTACCCTTGAATTCAGGCACTGGAACAACCCTGGGATTGTTCTCATTTCTGTTTAAAAATCAGAGATCCTCGTATCTCCTGGGATGTCAATCTGTTGGGCTGCAGAGATTATTACTACATTAAAATCATGCATGGTGCACCCGCAGCCTTGGCTTTTTATTATTACAGGTGTGCATCTACATGCTGGAAGAATTTAGGAATTAAAGAGGATAACGTTACTGAACAACCTGGGAACACTTTAAGAATGTTCAAGATTTAGGCATGGAGCGTGTGGTAGAGGGGTATGTCTTTCCCTGCCTTCACAGCTCAGCGCTAGGAGGGATGGGGTGATCTGCCAATTTGGTGCACACTTTGGTATGGAGGTCACAGTTTTCTCTCTCCAAATGAAAACAGAGAGAACAGCAGCATTTTGTGTGAGAGCAAGGCTGAGCTGAAATAAAGGTGAGGCTGTGCAACCTGATCAGGCAGTGGAGCTGGTCCTACTGTGAGCGGAGTTGGACCACAACCTCCAGAGGCTCCTCCAGCCTCAATTACTCTGTGATTCTGGCTCTCACTGTGATGATGAAGGGAGTCGTGATTAACTAACCCTGGTGCAAACACCTCAGAGGGTTATGGTAAGTGGTGCAAAGTCCAGTAACTAGTGGCATTCCTCAGGAGTCAGTATTAGCATTGATAATGTTGAATGTCTTTACTGATAACCTGGATGGTATGATGGGCTCTACTCTCAGCAAGCTTGTGGATGGCACCAGACTTGTGCTTGAGGGCATGGATGCTACTCAGAAGAGGATCCTGAACAGACTGGACCTGACAGGAACCTGACAAAGTTCAATAGGGCACATGTGAGTTCCTACATATGGGATGGAATAACCCCATGCAAAACTAGGGATGGGGGACTAAACCCTAGGAGATAGCTCTGCAGGAAAGGAGGGACAAGGCTGTGTTCTCATCATCATCTCATGTGGATAGCTGAGCATTACAGACTCTTCCTGCTGCAAAGAAGGGGTGCAATTCATCAGGTAGAAGTTTGAACACCCAAAGTGTTGATCTTTGCTTTTCATTATTTCTCTTAAATGCTGAAGGAAGAGAACAAAGCTTGGTGGATACTTGCAAGTCCTGCATTTGTATTTGTGTTCTGCCACAAATATCTTCTCTATTAACTCTGTCAATACAGAAACATCTGTTGGAGTCCTTCTCAGGAGTGTTGTGGTCCAGATCCATCAGAGAGGTGTCAAAGCACAAAGGTATTGCAGGAATGTGGGTGCTCACACTCAATCAACCATGGTGGGGCACGGTGTATTATGTCCAAAACTGGGATAAACACAGGCATCTGCATTGATGCTAACCTTCGGAGGTGACTGATGTGTTCTCCAGCCTTCACTGCACTGCCGAGATGCTGCTGAAGGGTGGCTGGAGTTGTTGTACTTCTGGAACGCCCAGGTTGCCTTTCTGGTGCCAGTCAAAATAAAGAGCTTGGCTTCTTTTCTGTGTTGGCTGCTGGCACTGAGACCTCTCTGGGGACAGTGCTGGAAGTGCCAGTGTGCAACTGCCCACTGATGACGGGCCTGAGGAACACCTCCTTGGGCTGAAGAAGTGAAAAATGACAGTAATTTCCTGCCCACACCAACCAAGCAGAAACGTTCTCCCGTGAAGTTTTATGAGGCTGCAGGATCTGGAAATGTATGAAAGGCAGAAAGGACTGATCAGTGGGGAGGGAAAAACTGCTTGAAAGGAAATTAGTGTTTCTGAAACCTTGTGGAAAAGTTAGAAATCCCTCTGAAGGCCTGGGCTGGATTCTGACCCAACCCAAAAAGGCAGTGAAACCCCACCAAATCCAGTGCTGCAGGTTTGTAGAGCCCCTCAGAGAGACTTCAAGATGCTGAAAGGGTGTAGGAACTCATGTAAAGGATGGATATGAAGCAAATGGGTGTCTAGAGGCTGGCATTTACCTGCCCTGATGCTTGAAGGGGTCTGTGATAACTATCTTGAGTTTTGTGTGGTCTCACGGTGTCTTCAGGAGCAACCCAATCACCGGTGCTCATGGGGGCTCCCTGTGACTTGCTCATTGGTGAGTCCTTCAGGGGATGGCATAAGGCTGGACATCTCACCCAGCCCCAGGACACGTGTACTTATAGGCATGCATTTCCAGATGTCCTGACTCCAACCCAGGGTTGAGGCACATGTGGTGACATCTCCAAGCCCTGGCTCCTTCATACACCTTTCATCTCCAGTGGCCAAAGCCGATGACTTTCCAGAGACTGGGACTTCTTCCACCTGTTCAAGGCATCAGGTCCCAGCTTTTCCAAAGCCAATCCCTTTCCAGAGCCCTGTGCCCATGCTGCAGACCCAGGAGCAGGAGGTCTTGGCTTGGTCAGGTGCTTACCATGGGATGGACAGGACAGTTTGAAGCAGCACCTGCTGTGCAAGAGCCACCAGAGAAACACCTGCTCTGGAGGCGCTGCTGTGTCCTTCTTCTGCCCTTGGACTGTGAGGGATTTCACTGATGCTGGGGATTCCAAGGCAGAGGGACAGGGGAGAATGTAAATGTGAAAAAAAATGCAAAGAAAAAGAACACATATTCTAAACTGCATGTGGGTTTTGGTATTTGTTGCATTTAACTCGCCAAAATGCTGGAAAATATGGTAATTGCGCTGAGTGCGATCACACAATTTTTGTGAGTTATCAAATGAGTGACTTTTAGAAATAAATAACCACTTTCTTCTTCAATGTTTCACTTGTAAACTACTGAGTTCTGCTAGAAAAATAATGCTTTTTGAAGGGTTCAGTTTGAGCTATGGGGAGAATATAGGCATGATTTTCCAAATGGAGGGCAGCCTGGGCTTTTTGCAATCCCACAGCAAGTTTTATATATGAACTCATTGCTAACCTTGTTGTTATCCTTTTTGTTGCTATTTCATAGATAACATTCCTATGTCATTAATACCTTTCTCCTCTGGATCTCCAAGTTTATAATCTCTGCTTTAGAGATTGAGAAAACAAGACATACAGACGGGCTTGGTCTGGCATAATGGTTTTTTACACCTGAACTATTTGCTTGAGACTCCCTTTATTGTTGCTGCAGACAAGCAGACACTTCTATTAATTTCATCCTAAAACAGATGATTAAAATAGGTCAGTTGACCAATTTCAATGTGTTTATGCAGTGTTTGTGATGGGCATCTAAAGGGAAAGGAGTGGGGAGTAGAGACAGCCATACATCTATACAAGTACTTTTTCTCTTTAACTACGTATGCAAGATATAAATATCTAAATACTCACAGGCTCTTTCCTGTCCTAGTATGTGATGATGGATGGATAGATAACCTTTCTCCATTAAAATATACATAGTTAAGAGTAAATTTTTCATTGTCATCTCCAGCTTGTGTTTAACAATTTCTTTTCCTCATTTTTTTTTTCCCTTGGAATACGGTTGTGGGTGGAGTGATCTGACCTGTGTCTAACATAATATTCTTGGATGGGTTTTTTGAGTAATGGCACTGTTATTATACTACCTCCAGCAAGAACAATTTGCAAAGTGTTGCAAACTTTTCAAAATGACCTGACAACAGCTCTCCAACCAAAGTGTTTTTGCAGGGATCTGTTCCAGCATCGCAGGGCTTGGAAAAAGGGAGGCATAAAAGGCATAGGGGTCTGCGCAAGCTGCCCTTCACTTCAAGTTGGTAAAGGCACTTTTGTCTGATGATGCAATGCTCATGTGGAGGAGTTGTTCCCTTTGAGGCAAGAGAAGTTCAGTGTGCTGAATGTTTTTGGACTAGCCTAAACCTGTAGTTACAAGGTCACCTTTATAAATATCTCAGAGGGTTTCTATTCACCCATGGCCATCTACTACACAAGTGCACTGGTGTGAACATGGAGCCAGCAGACTTGTGTTCAGACCTTACAGGGACCCTACAGATAATAAGACGACAGTCAGAGGAATGCTGATGCCTCCTCCATGAGCACACAGTTCTCCTGGGCTACCAGCCAGCTGTGCCACCAGGTCTTCAGGCTGTTTTCTTCAAACTTACTTATGGCAAAATACAGGTCCAATTGCTATGAAATTAGGGAGAAACTGTCTCGAGGAGGCACCCCGATGAAAGTTGCTGGTGTAGCAACCAAGGTCTTCATGACGTAGCATGAAGATGTATCTGATGTATCCAGAAGCTGATCTGATGAAGGTCTTCATGATGTAGCATGAAGATGTATCTGATGTATCCAGGCTGATCTGATGTATCCAGAAGCCTCTGTGTTATTTTTGCTAGCTAAGGTATTCAGAAATTAATTTCATCTTCCCTGTGGGGTTTGGGTAACTCAAGGGGCTGAACGGAGAAGGCGAATGTTCACAACCAGGCTTTAAATCTGCTGAAAGCCAATTGCTGGCCAAGATTTATTGCACAATCCCATGTCAGACAGTTTTAACGTGAGACTCCCATCCCGTCATGCCAATACTCAAAGCGATGAGAGAAATCGGATACGACATCTGGGTCAGATGGGAAGGGACCTTAGCTAACACTGTATTAAAGTGCTTTGATGGTTATCAAAGGATTTAAGAGGGGATTTGCTCTGTGGGTGGGATGAGGAGACTGTGTGGCAGAGGGAGAGCAGGTTCATGGTGTGGAGAAACCTCCAGAGGTGTGGTGGTACCCAGAGTGGCTGAGGGCTACTGATGCTGGCACCCTGCAAATACTGGTGGGGTGATGATGAATGGATTTGCTACCTGTAAAGAAGCAGTGATTGAAAGGATCGGTCAGGTACCCATGCCTGCATATGCTGGGTGCTGTACAAACACCCTCCAGTGTGTGCCACAGCACCTGGATCCCGAGGGAGGTCAGCATCTTCCCCCTGATGCTGATGGATTCTGTGGGTCCTTCACTGTGCATGTTTGCAGGATCTGGCCTCCACTCCCACCTCACCCCTTCCAGTGGCAGGTGTCTCTCCTTGGTGTGACGAGTGTGTGGGGCCTCAGCCAGGCTCGGTGGCTGGAGTGCCAGGTGCTGCACAAACACAGCAAAGCCAAGGCAAGTGTAATGAGGGAAAAAAGCCACCTTATTAATTGCAGATTGGGAACCAAGGGCAGGGATGAAGCAAGCTGCCTGAATCCTTTTAACCTTGTTTTAACCATGACAGCCCCATGCTGATGTTCTCCTCACAGCAACCTCTGCCCATGACATTGCTACATCCAGTGAGACTGAAAGCAGGGATGCAAGCAAGACATCAAATTTACCTGGACCCACAAATATGTGTGACCAACACCCCCTTGCTCCCCACTGAACAAAACCACTGGCAGCTGATCTCCTGCCCACGTTCCCCTGCGATGAGCCCTTCCTCCTTTCCGCTAATGGGCTCCTCTGGAAGCAGTAAAGTTGGCTTGAACCATTATTAAAATAATAGAGAGACCCCAGAGGATATTTAACTGGGAGATCTTTAATAATTACTACCTCCAAGACTCTTGCTACTCCGTTTGAACCACGGTTTCTCATGCTGTCCGAGTCCTGGAGCACAGCTCAAGCCTGTTCCCACAGGGCTACAAGTGCCATGTGACTTAATTGTCCTCGATATTTTTCTAGTCACATCAAGGGCTTCCTTGGAAATGTTATATAGCTGAGAAAGAGTTTATTATTTGCTGTCAGGGGGCAAATAACACCAGGGCATCTCTGAAGACGTCTATAACGTATCTGCGTAATGTGAAGGTTAAAATAAATCAGTAAAAAGAGCCTCTCTCCTGAGGTCAATATACTGTAAAATATTTCATCAGAAGGCCTGGATATTATTGCACTTGTAATTAATCTTCCTGGTAATAGCACAGCTTGTTTTCTCCTGCAGTGTTATCTCTCTTGGTGTTTTCGCTGGATGCTAGATGTCGGGGAAAACCCTTTCAGCATTAGTTTTGAGGAAATTTCTCACAAAGTTGGGAGTTGCTGAGTTTCATCGTTCATTTGAGGTCCGGGAAAATGCCTGGTGTGGTTGGGAAGCATAGGTGCCTCAGCTGCTGCTTTCAGCTGCCAGCGTATGAGCTGCAAAGATGACTTGTCCGCCAGCTTCTCTCCAAAGTTTGCAGCCACAGATCACTTTGTGCAGCTGAAGAGGCTTAGCACTGGTGAAATCATACCCACAGCACTGACCATCTTTCACCCGCTACATGCAAATCATCTATAATTTTACCATTACTCCTGAATTTTACCTGGGTTTTAAACCCAGGCTTTCCCAAGCATCTGTAGCCCTTCTGTTCTCAGATCATCACATTGCAAGCATGTCATGACTTGATTTTTATGACCGGAGGGAGTAGTTTGTGCCTGTAAGATGAGTGATGGGGACAAATCTTGTGCAACAAATACAGGCCTGCAAGGAGCCGCGACTCAAAATGGACTTTGGGAGTCCGTGGCTGGGGAAAGGTGATGGGAGAAGACACTTTGTGGGTGGTTGCATGCAAGGAGGCTGTCTTGGTGCAGATGTTCCCCTCCTATCACGCACACCCAGCTGAGACATGAACCTCTTCTCTGGGAAGGGTCAGAGTCCTTCACCAAAAGAATTCAGCAAGAAGGTGCCAGAGATGCTCATGTCACTCCCTGTCTCCAAGCGTCATTGCAACACTTTCTTTTTTCACACAGGGGAAAGGGGGAACAAATGCAAACCGTGAGTCCCACAGAACGGAAATGCTATTGAAATGTTTTGCATTAATTAACCTCCTCGGCTGTGCACTTCCTGACTCTTGAGCAAGAGCTGATTGCTCCAAATATCTCTGGTGCTTGAAGCCATGACCTGCTGGAGAGGGCTAGTGCTGTCAGGAAGGGTCGTGTTTGGGAAGAGGATGCTTGAAGGTAAAAGGTTGGTGGAGAAGGACAGAGAGGGGGTTTCTGACACTTGGAGATGATACAAGTGCTCCTGCATGTCGGGTCTCCTGGGAGCCCAGCCTGCTGCAACTTGAAACTGGGCTTTGTTCCCTGTGCTATAAAACAACAGATTAGGGAAATGTTCTCCTTGGGCTATGGTGTATTGTCATTCATAAGTTTCCTCCTAATGTGCACACCCTTTCCATGGGAGGCTGAGAAATGTATGATTGGGTCTTCTTTGGAGTGTACGTGTTTGAATTGCTGTGGTATATATGAGTTTTGCTGCAGTCGAGAGAGGCTGCAGCCATGGTCATGGTGCTGGGAACCAGAGATGCTTTTTATAAACATAAATCACAGAATCATTTCAGTTGGAAGAGACTTTAGTGAAGTCCAACTGTTAAGCTGGCCTTGCCAAATCCACCACTAAAATCATGTCCTTGAGTGCCACATCTACCAGTCTTTTAAACGCCTCCAGGAACTGGAGACTCCACCACTTCCCTGGGCAGCCTGCTCCAATGCTTGACAACCCTTCGGGTGAAAAAGTATTTCCTAATATCAAATCTAAACCCCCCCTGGTGCAACTTGAGGCACAAATTTTAGTTGTGACCCATGTTTCCTTCTTGCCAGGGTGTTTGCTACAAGCAGGCACCCCAATGCATCCTACTGCAGCTCAGGCAATGCTTGTCTGTCTCCTTCGTCCAGCTGGGAAAATTTCAATGTATTCCAATACTGTGAAATGCTGAACATTTGCCACAAATTAAAAGAAACAATCTTTGCTCTTTTCTGTCTTATTTTCTACGGGTTTTATTGGAATTTCCTCAGCAAAGACAAAAAAATCTCATGTAAGATGCTTGCAGAAAAACTTTATGCTTAATGCTATGGAGAAAGGGATTTGATTCACCACTTCCATGCTCACCTGTTGATCTCAACCTCTTTAATCATAACTAGTCCTGGTTAACCATGGTGCTCAGAGGTAGGTTGTATGTATGTGGAAAGGATATCTCTGGCCACCAGCGCTGGTTTTGAAGGCAAGATGAAGGTCCCCCTGCTACTCTTCTTTCCATTTTGGTGTAAGTCTCGGTGGAGGAGCTACAGAGACTTATTTCTGTGGGACATACATAGCAGAGCCTGTGGGATTTCATGATCTTGGGCATGGAGGAAGCTTTGTGACAGAAGTAAGCTAAAAAGACCACCTAGTCTAAATGCCTATATTAATGACCATGCTGCCAGTTCATAAAAGCCCACAGCAGAAATGAGTCTACATTTTCTTACTGTTTGCCTTCCATTGATTTCGTAGGCTTCCTTTGGAGCAAACCTAAATTTGCTTCACTGCAAATGATGCCAAGACAGTAATCATGTGGGCTTCTTTTCTCTAGTCTGAGGAGTCACCACTCCACCAGTCTTTCTTCAGAAGTCATCTATTCTCCAGTCTCTTTAACATCCTTGTTCATCTGTGAGCTTTTCCTGTGTTCGCTCAGTATTTGACTGCCCTTTTCCACAGTGTCGCTGGTATTTAAAAATCTTATGTGTTATAGCTGTGGTTGATGAAAAGAAAGAGGCTAAAGATGACTGAAAAAAGATGACTTCTCTT
>NW_010192799.1:21158-22984 GCF_000695765.1 Mesitornis unicolor | reverse complement strand
CTTTCCCTGGGCTTATCTAATTCATGTCTTGTCATTCTCTTCTTTTCTGGACTAAAGTTTCAGAATTTAGTTAAAGAGACATTCAGCTTCACCCCTCCCTCGAGCTGAGATGCAACATATTGATTGTGTCTGTTCACTGGCTTACAAGGCACAGCTGATTTCTTGCCTAAACGTGAGGTGCCTTCCCTGAAGAAGCCAAAATCTGTCTCATTGCTTGAATCTTCTGTACATTTCCTGGAAATCCAATGAAAATCACAGTTCTGCAGAGGCTAGAAGGTTGTTGTGACAAAATGAATTGGAGCAAAAGATAATCACCTCTTGTTATGCTCCAGAAATCTTTCACCAGTTGGGATTCCTCCAAGAGCCAATTGGATATGATGAATAGCAGTAATTTCAGAGCTATGCATAATTCTCAGGGTTTGCAGTTCTCCACATCTACTACATGATGGAGAGGGTGGAAAAAATAAGGTTTCTAATCAGCTCCAAGTCAACAGCCTGGACTCTATCGTCAGCTTCCAGCTGGTGAGGTGTTTGCAAAGACATGACGACTCGTGTCTGCAGCAAACATAAGCCACTGCCCAGATTCCAAAATGTTGATTTATATAGTCTTTGCTAGGGAAGTTGAGAAGCAGGTCTCTCCTTCATCTGGATTGAAAGACACTACAATTTTGCATAATCTTCCTTACAAACCTGTTTCCTCTGAGGAAATTTTCTCCTTTATCATGGGGGGTTTTCTTCGCTATTATTGCTCCCCTTATAGAACTGGTACACCAAGATTCACAAATGCACCTAGGTCCCTTATTGCAGCCTCCCCTGTAACATAACTGGTAACACACTCAACACACTGCCCTGTCCTTCCAAAATAAATTCCCTCGATGAATTGGACATTGGATCCCACTGTGACCAAACTGCATTTGGGCAGGCTCAATGCTGGAGCCAGGGATGTGAGAATTAATGTAAAAGTGCCCTCTCGTGGCAAGTGGAGTAGGTATCATCCATCATCATTTTGGGGAAATCCATAACATCAGTGAGGTTGTGATTTGTGTATGTTTTCTAGTTCAGACTCACCTTAAGAAGAGGGACAGTGTCACCATGAGGCCTACACATTGACCTGCTCCGAATTGCTCCTCAAGACAGCCAGAGGATAGCGAGGTTGGATTCCCTCAGACATAGATGACTGGGAGCTGGCAGTGATGGCCTCAGGAAGGGAACCACTTCTTCTGGGATCCAGAGTTAGCCAGGAAAGGTGCAGCAGAGTGGTGGATGGGAGCCTGGCTCTCAGGACATGCAGCCAACAGTGAACTGTCAAAGTCTGAAGTTCCCTTTGCTTCAGGTAGATCTGATGGGAATGGAGTGTTTGCAGCTGCAGAGCAGAAACCAGATTTGGGCAACCCTCCTGCCTGAAACTATGAGCCAACTTAAAATAACACCCTCTCTAGAAGAGATGTTTTAATAACAAAAACGTAATAAAGCAATCTGGGGCTTTTGTTCTGCCTGTTCTCAGGCCTGTGATTCAGTGCTGCTCGCTGTATTAGCTGTTCCTGCACATTGTCTGAAGCAGTCACCCATTACTTACCTAATTAATCAGAAACTTGGGTAGACCTGAGTCTCTTATGATATGAGACATAAGAGGGGAGCTTTATGGACCTTTTTCCTTCTTTTCTTTTTTATTATAAGCAAGGACATGGGGTTTTCTTTTCACTAATGATTATTCTGGGAATGTCTTCCCTCCTGCTTGCTCTACCACTTCCTTTGCTCCATGAGAGACAGATGTATGACTGGGCTAAGTGGTCCTGCTTCTGAGGAATTTGTCACTTGGGGAAGGC
>NW_010192799.1:16257-21127 GCF_000695765.1 Mesitornis unicolor | reverse complement strand
CAGGAATGGGATCAGGTCTCCCCATCCAGCTCAGCTATGAGGAATTAGACAGGTAGATGAATGCTACAGGCACCTTGGTATACCTGCTGCTCCTCTGTCCAAAGGAGGTCAATGTGTCCCAGGTGGGATGGTTGCTACCTCAACTACCTGGCTGTGCTGTGCAGCACCTCAGTTTCCATGCCTCATCTTCATTTCCAATTACTTGTTGGTAGGTACAGCTGGGGACTCACCTTCTTTTGTACTCACATGATTAAAGGTGACTGAAAGTTCCCACCTGAAGACACTGCTGTGATGGGGAAGGACAAATGAAAGAGGGTCAAGACACGATGCCACATGGGCACTGCTGGTAAGAGGCACTGTGGAGGCATGAGACAAATCTAAGCTTAGTCCTTCAGAGCAGGTCACCTGCTGGTCTCATATGGTGCCCATCTGAGGAAAAAGTATATTTGATAGGACCTAATTCAAGGCACACTTGACCCAGTTCTGGACCCTTAGATGACTTCAGGAGTACAAATGGCAGCAATGGCCATAGACATGCATTTTTCTGGGCAAAGAGAAGCAGCATTACAACTGCTTGTCACGACAATAGGGGTAAAAATAGTTCCTGAGCGTTGTTATTGCTTCCACACATTTGTAGTAAAAGGGAGGAACCAAAAATGGCATGACTTATCCAGGCCAGAAAATGACGGAAGGAAATGCCAGCACAGCATGGCCAGGACCGGTCAGAAACATGAGTCAGCCCCTCCTCAGCACTTGGCTTGATGTTCATGGGATTGTACAGTAACATACAGCTTTGACAGTCGTGTTTTCAGATCCTCTCTTTCAGTTTGCTATGACTGTGCCAATTTGTGAGAAGCTTGTGGTGGTCCATCTTTGAGCAAGAGGTTCAGCTAGAGACTTTTGCAGGTCACCACTGGCTGGCACTGCTATAAATACATGATGCTCACATAATCCCACAACGCAAAGAGTAGGTGGGTTTGGTCTTACCTCCAGCTGGGAATCCTTGAACTACTCATTTTGCCTCTGACCCTCACTCCCACGAGGGTCCTTCAGGTCCTTCAGGACAGCAAAAGTCTCCCTCTGAATGTACAAATCTCCATGGGAGCCTCAGGATGCTACTGCAGCAGTTGTGATTGATAATAACACTATGTTGAGGGGCCACTTTATCAGGAAACACCATGACGGGAATTATAATCACCATTTAAAGGCATTTTCCCCCTTTCCTCTGGTGGGCTATCAGATTACAGGAAACTAGAGCAGATTTGCTGCCTTATTATGAGAGATGGATGCTACTGTTTGGCGCATTTGCCCATCGATCTACTTCCCCAACACCCTCACTCATCAGAGGATACACTGCTCATTTGATGTGCAAAGGCTTCCCAAAGTTCTCTCTTACTTTGCTCCTCCTTGCTGGTGGATTTATCTCTCCTTTGCAAAGCACCAATATTTATCCCGCTGCTACCCCAAGCTTTTCCCTCCCAGTGGCAGGCCCACTTGCACAGAAAGATGGATCTCTATTTTCTTAAATGGTCAGGCAATTATGTTCATTCTGCGAGTGGTCCCAGAGGGGAGCTCTCCAGCCAGCCTTGTTTTTGACTGCAAATCCTTTTTCAATATGGCAAGTGCCTATAGTTGACCTCTCCTCAACCCGGACTGTGCAGCTAATGCTCCCCAGCCCCCTGATGTCCACAATTTAGGGGAGTTCAGCATCTCTGTAAGCCTCTGGATAGGTTTCATCAGGGTTTGTGGCCCTCCTTTGTGCCTTCTCCATCCCTCCCTTGCATGAATGCAACTCCCATTGCAGCCTTGGGTGAATACAAATTCTTGGGTCTGTGTCAAGCATCCAAAGAGGAACACCAAGTGCATCTCAGGTGAAACTTGTTATGACACCCACCACTATCTCTCCATGTCTTGACATCTGTTAGAACAGTTCTTGTGCTTTGACTAAACCCTTGCTCCCTATCTGAGCTTGGGAGGTGGGTCTCAACCATACTGCTCTCAGGGACAGCATGGGGGTCTTGACAGAGAGAAGCTGCCTTGGTTTCTCCTCTTCTTTATGTTCCCGTTCCTGCTCTCTGGTCTATTATCAGCACAGCTCTCCTGTGATGTCTGTGTCCCAGTGTTGAAGGATGGATGTTATCCAGGGCGATTTACCCTGAATGACCAGTAGCAATTTTATTCATCTAAAGCCAAAGTCTGATCTCAGCATGCAAATACTTTGGCTGAGACTCTGCAATCCTTATGACTGATACCACCTATATGTGCATCACTGTTTATTTTAATTTACTCAAGAGTTACAGCTACCCATACAGCCTGTTTCTCCTTGCACCCATTTAATCCTCACTGTCACGATCACCTTCACAAGGGTTTCTTTTCTAAGTGTATTTTGCATTGAAATCATCTGGCTCACTTTCTACTTGGCTCCCTAAGAAAGCACAACTTTTATGATCATGTTCTGCACATGCTTGTGTCAGTCTGTTTATCTCTTCAAAAACCATCAAGACAGTTGAACATTTTAAGCCAGAGAGAGGAGGAATTTCTAGTGTATTTTGTGTATCCAAGCAGGCAAGAGAAAGAAATCCTGCTAAAGCTTGGTGGAAGAAAGGGCTGAAGGATGAGCACAACCCTTGTTAGCCATCAGAGAACCCAAGTTATGGGGGACCAGTGTCTTTCAGTTGCAGCCTCGTGGGAATGCAGTGTTTATACAATTTGCTGTTTAAACATTACAGCATCTCAGACATGCGACCAATTAACCCTGAAGTAAACTGAGGCAGGATATGGGCCTTTCAAGCGTAAATAACACAAATGTCTCATAGTGTTTCCCGTCTACATCTAGGAAAACTAGTGTGAAGTCACCGGGCAGGTTTTTAAAATTATTATTATTATTATTAAAAGGCTGTCTGTCATGGCAAACATAAAAGAGATATCATGTTCATTGCTCATTCCTCGGGCTGCTCTACACATGTTCAAGAGTGGACAAATCCTGCCGAAAAGGAATTTCCAGTCCAGTTAGACTGATAAATTGGCGCTTCCCCACAGAGGCTCCTGTTACACGTTTCGGCTTAGCGAGAGCGTGGTGTCATTACAAGGATGCTTTCCACTGCCGGCATGCAACAGAGACTGCCTGTCCCAGCAGGGAGGTTTGCCTGGGTGTCTTGGCAGTCTTCCATGGTGCTGCATAGTTTTCATGCTAAAATATAAGTATCTTCTCTTTCGGGTGAGGGTTTAGGAAGGGACAGCCAAGGGGGGAACCGTCATCCTCCCTGCCTGTGCCTGGAAGCAGAAATTAGGCACGATATGTCCCTGCGGTCTCTGGAAAGGATGCATTCCTCTTGCTTGCCCTGGCAATGAGCATCCCATGTGTTTTCCTTCTGAATCCCTGAGCTACCCCAGCTGATTCAGTCTGACATGAATTTAATAGAGTAGTGCAGAAAAAGATCCCAGTGGCACCATGTTTTGCATCCTGTTGGGTGTTTTCAGTATGATCCAGGTTGAGGGTTGAGCCATGGCCTTTGGTGTGCGCTGCTGTCCCTGATGGGACTCGTCATCTCCAGAGATCTGACTCTGGCTGAAATTCAGCCCTTTGCCAGGCCAGACACTTGTCCTGGTTAATGCTCATTACCTCGGGGTGGATTTCACCCTGAGCCATTGCAAAAGAAGAAAGAGAAATGAACCTCAGTTAGAAGGATGGAGATCTGTGGTCTGCAGCTAGCTAGAAAGCACTGGATTAAGAGCATCAACAACAGCTCTAAGGCAACTACAGACACAGGGAAAGGCATCGGTTTCATAAGCTGCCATTTTTCAGCTCAGTGAAAGCAATAATTCACATCTCTCATGTCTTAGGGACAGTGAAATGCAGCATGGTTACCTCAGTGAAACACCCAACAAGTGAATAAAGTTTCTGCTGCTTTTGTTCTCAAAAATATACTCTCCATGTGGCTTTCGGAAAACACTGATATTCCTCTCCATAAGCGAACGTGAACCAGCAAGATGATTCAATTCTGTCTACACAGGCTTGTTTCAGGATTTCTGCTCTTTTTTGCATACAGGTCCCATCTCACCTCCTTCCTCATTTTCTCCAGCTAATGGAGATGTGTCAGAGATGCAGTCTGAGGTGTAGGCTGAGGAACAGGACTTTTGGGGCACAAACCTGGCATGAATGCAGACATAGACTGAAGCAATTGCTCCTTTTGTTTGATTATTCACACTGCTGAGGGAAGCAGGTTGTTTGTGGATATTTTCTATAAACAGTCAACATCCCACTGAAAAATAAGAATTGCTTTGTGTCCTCCTGGGTGAAATGATCCTTTTTGATGTCCCAAGAACTAGCAGCCTCTCAACAGCATGGTATGGAGATATTTTTCTGGTGAATCAGCAGTTAGTGTACTTGCAGAACAGAAGAAAGAGTTAAAAATATTGGAAACTGGGAGAGAAGAAGCCAAAAACCTTGGGATAATGATACGTGGAGACCCATGAGGTTTTAGAATTTGACCTTATAGACACACATGACACAAATCTTTCCCGTCCCTTCACGAGGCAGGCATGACTTGGACACCATGGCTGGGTCAGGACCAGAAATTTTGGAGTGCTCCAAGGGGAAAAAGAGAGCAGGACACATGGATTTGCTCATCTACAAAGCCTTGGCTGGAAATGTAAGAATTTAAATGAACTCTCCAGCAGGAGAAATGCACCAGGCCATCATAACAAACAGCAGGAGATACAAGTGCAAATTCACTCCGGCATCATCCTGCCAGACTCCGGATAAAGCTGGGGTTGGCAAAAGGATGGTGGGTAGGAGGAGGCAGAGCACTCATGGGGGTGGAATGTGCCAGCAGGATGAGAGTAAAATGTCCCTGACTTGTAAAGGGGA
>NW_010192799.1:0-16226 GCF_000695765.1 Mesitornis unicolor | reverse complement strand
GGAAGAGCAAGAGGAGATATGATAAACATATAATGCTAGCCAAGGAAACACTTACGACTTGCTCAACCCATTGCAGTCAGCACTGGGGACTCCAGGTCTCAATAAGAATTGCTGCACTTTGAGCAAGGGGTATCAATGTAACCTGATTAAAAAGGATTTCTGTTTTCTTTTTTTGTGGATCACCAGTGTCTACAAACTACAAAATCTTGCTGAAGCTTTTACAGTGTTTGGAATGTTCACAGCTTTTCCTGTGTAGATCTTCTAGGGTCTAATAAGGACAGAAACCATATACCTGTTTTTCCTCAGTGGGGACATTTATATTGTCTCTCTCTTTCTCTCCCTCCTTCACAAAACATGTCAGAACTCAAGTACTTTGGAGACTGCTGTCTTTCTGTCAAATTAGCTGGAAATTGATGAAGGGACTCAAAAACTGCTAGAAGAAAAGCAGGTAGTCCATCAGACAGATATATACTCCCTCCCACGCGCTCCAAGAGTGACTGTACAAAGTTAATCTTAGGGTGCAACAAATCACTCCCACCTTCGTCAAGTCCTGACAGCAAAGAGAAATTGCAGCCCTCAGTATTGCTCGGTAGTGGACTTGTACTTCTATTTTTCCTTTGCAATACCCTATTTCTGCAGAAGAAGAGGTTAGAGACAACAACACTGTTTGGTCTTCCTTTTGTAATTCCTTTTGTAATTCCTTTAAGGTGGCAGTGGTTATTTCTGTGGGGAAAAAAAATATAAATGCCAGCAAATTGTGAAGGGTGTGGGTAGGAGATGCTGTGGATGCCTGTAGTCTCTGCTGTGACAAAGAAAATAGAGAACCTCACATGAAAGTGTGGTATCCCTGCATGTCCTCAAGCACAACTGGCTGTATGGCAATGGAGAGGCAGGCTTATGTGTGTTTGATCTGAGCAGCTTAGACACCAGGGAGGGTCAGGGTGCTTGGCCTGTGATGTGTCCCATAGATGGGAGAAGTTGCAGGGAACTGCTCTGCCAGCATTTCAGTAGGCACTTGACAATGGCAGTAGGTTCCTGATGATAAAAAACCCTGTGTGCTCCAGCTGCTGTGCTCTCAGTTGTCCTCCTGCAGCCCTGGAGCTCTCCCTTGCCTGTCTCCTTCTCAGGTTTGAGGCAGCCTCATCCCCCTAGTTAGAGGGCACCAAAATTAAACGATGCCTGTGCTGCTGAGAAGCTTTAATCCAGTTGTGCCTATGCACCACACTGTTGCTGCAGAAGAGAACTTTTGGATTCCTTTCAAGGATCCACTTTGTCCTCCACATGTCCTCATTGTCCAGACTACAGGAGGAGATGAGCAAACCATGAACTCCTCCCTTCTAGGACTCCTGTATGTGTTAGTTAGTCTGACTTTGAGAGCAGGGTTTCACCTTTTCGTGGCTAACAGAGTAGACTTTGGAGAACACAGTCAGGTCACTAATTTCACCAAAGTTCAGGCAATGGAAGAGGAGTCAGCACCCAAATGGGGCAAGACTCAGAAATGAGGACCTATGTGTAGAGAGGATGGGGAAGCAATATCCTGCCCTCCACACCATCTCCTCTTGCCCTTTGTCTGTGACATTTACTTGAACCATAGACCTTCCAAGACACCAACATTCTCTTAATGTGTGCCCACGTGTTGCTTAGATGCTGTGGACCTTAAAATCAGCTGTAGCTCCTACACTCTTCCTTAGAAAAGCAATAAATAGCAGATACATCAAATGAGCATTGGGGTGCTGTATTTTGGAATAGCAGAGAGCTGTAGGCTTCTGATTATGGCTTGAGATACAAATGTTGTCTCTCTCCAGATTGGGAATTAGATCCATCTCTCCTTTGGATCTGGAGTCTTTGCACGTGGTTTTCCTGCAGGGCTGCCTTCATGTCAGTGCCCAATTATTTTCTTGGCAGATATTTTCTTGTCCATGTGGCACAGAAAATACCAATTGTGAGGGAAACTTGCAATTGGGGTTGTTCTGCTGCACTGGAAGTGGCTGAAGAACCAGATTCCCAGCAAGGATTGTTGTGGATTGTCCTCCACCATGCCTCAGAGCAAGGTACCTTGGGCATAGCCATGGAAGGCTTCCAGTGGAGGCCTGTGGATGACAGTGGGTGTTTTGGGAAGGGATGTGCAGTGAATATGCTCCTCACAGTTGTAGAGAAAGGCAAAGAAGCTTGGGACAGGAGACTGAAACTTGGAAAGGAGGATCACTGAGTTCAATCCCCTGCTCTCACTCACAACTTTTCAATGGGGTCCAGTACAAAGAACATTTACTCTTTACTCTTCACCCCTAAAACACCATCCTAATCATCCTATAGCACATGTCTGCACCAACACACCAACTGTAATGTGTCACAGGACAAGGTTGAAAGAGATCAGGACATTTCTAGTTTCTGGAAGTTCCCACAGGAGCAGAGTCCCCAGGCATCTGTGCCTCATTCCTCTGGAGAAAACGTGCTCAAGGAGAAGCCTGCTGCACAAATGCTTTGGTTTTGGAGGACTCCCATGGGAGGTAATTTTGCAGCTCAAAGGCGTCAGCAGCCAGAGGAATGCCTGAGCCATGAGGATGGGAACCACAGCCTTTTGTGCATCTTTACAGCACCAGCAGCCTGGTCCTGCTTGGGGTGCCTGCTGAAATGCAGTCACTGTGGTCCAAGGAAGGAGTTTGGTGACTCACTCCAGCTGGAAATGGGAAGATACTCCATGACACTGTGGGTCTTCCAGGTGGGCTTGAGCTGCTACTCAGGGACGTCTTTGTACCCTGAGGTGGGAGGAGAGGGCTTATCTTTGTGTGGACCAAGCAGAGGCAGCGGTGGGGCTGCTGGATCCTGCTGCATCTTGGGGCTGTCCTTGATCCCACACTGCAATCCAGGAGACAGGAAGTCTGGCTGGACCAGATTTCAGCATCATGGGACCTTCATGGTAGCTCCCCAAGCTGTCTGCTCTGGAGCTCCTCAGAGGAGTCCACTGTGGTGTCTGGACGTGATCTGTGAGCTGCCAAATCAAAAACCCAGTCCCACAGAACAGAAATAAACTCCAGGGGTGGGAATCTTCCCTGAGAGGAGGAAGGAGACAACCAGATGGGCTTTTGGAGTTTTCTTCCTTCCTTAATGTCTATAAACATAAAAGGAAGTTGGATGAGGCCACAGGTTTATAGCCAGCCTTGAAAGAGCTGATATCCAGTGTTTGGGGGGAGTTTTGGTATTACAGTTGCTTCTCAGCAGGAGACATTCCCATAAAGCTCCCCTGGACTTGGACATAGATATCGTTAAAGCAGGTGTCTTTGTTTTTAAGAGATGCTGGAGCTCTGATGTTTCTTTTGTGTCTGAAACGAGTGTAAAATTCTCAGTCAGGCTTTTCTTGGCTGTTTGTCTTCTCTGTATGCAGACAGAGCCACTTCCACCAGACACTGCCTGCTCGAGGTGGGGCTGGTGCAGGGAGAGCAGAGTAGCCCCTGAGATCCTATGCTGTTTAGTAAAAAGCAGTGGGCAAAAGGCCCCTTCAACTCCCAAGTAAATCTCCACCTGTACACAAACAACCCTCCTGTCCATTTTTCCTCCTTTGGTCAGAGTATCTTAATCCAAAGAGACCCCCATCAACTGCTTGATTTAGAGTGGTAAGGGGTCATTTCATCCCTGGGAGAGGACTGTCTGTTCCTCTTGAACCTCCATCTCTCCTCCCTCTCGATCTCTGAAGGAACTCCTTTGAAGAAACAATCCCCAGCATGTGCAGAGTAGACTGTGAGAGACAGACTTGTCTTTCGGGACAGGTCCCAGCAGGGCAGTTTGTTGTTCAGTCTGTACATCACTCCACATGGATTGCAACATGACAACCCCATCAAAATATTTGTGAGGAATCGCTTCCTCAGCATCTTGCATTACACTAACATCAACGCTTTAGAGCTGCAAAGGGAGAACGGGGGTTACATGTTGCCAGCTATAGGTCAGAAAACATAACAATCTGAATTCTTCCTTTTTTTCATTAAAAAAATAACAACTTACAGTTAACAGACTGTTTCACTGGTGTGGGGGCTTGGGAGGGAAGGACTATCAAAACTTTGCAGAAAATGGGTCGGTGTCCATGGGACTTTGCACATTCAGATGTTGGTGTCACTACTGTACAAAGGCAAGGGCTGTCCCTCATGGATGGGCCTTATCCTGGGAGCTGGGAAGAGTTTCCCTCAACTGCTGGTGATATCCATGGAAGCCAAGACTGTTTCACAACTCACAACAGTTTAATAAAGACCTTGCCATTGTCACAGACTTGTGCCAACCTGCTGCTTAGAGCAGAGCATCCCAGGTGTGGATAGCATCCCAGCTCCTGCCAGCTATTGGCATAAGGGACTCACAAATACATAGTTTTGAGGAGTGCAGGTGCCTCTGTAATGTCTATTCTGCCTTTATGGCTGATGGAGTTCAGTTCTGCAGATGATGCTCAGTTGGTTAGATGTAAGCACGTAGTGGTGCTTTAGCACCTAGGGCATGCCTGGAATGTCTAAGATACCTGATTAAAGCTCCAGGTGTAACCAAAGGCTTATCATAGAATCGTAGAATCACAGCATGGTTTGGGTTGAATGGGACCTTAAAGCTCATCCAGCCCAACCCCTGCCATGGTCAGTGACACCTCCCACCAGCCCAGGCTGCTCAAGGCCCCATCCACCCCGGCCTTGAACACTGCCAGGGAGGGGGCATCCACAGCTTCCCTGGGCAACCTGTGCCAGTGTCTCAAGCTGGAGCCCAGGTCAAGTGCTCTTAGGGCATCTCAAATGAGTGGGCAACTGGATCCTGCCCCAGGTGAATACCTCTCTTGGGTCCATAGTCTTTTTGATTTGCCTCTCATAAAATCAGGCACACAGTGAATTTGGAAACACTTTCACAAAGGCACATCAATCAACTACATGCCTGAATCCAGGAGTAAGGCTCAGTTTCTTTAATGTAGGTGTCTGGTGTCATTTTAGACACTGCAAGACATCCCTGATGGCCTCTAGATCTCGAGAAGAGTTCAGCACTCCCTTTGTCACAGTTATTATCCATGGAATCTCACCAGGTTTCTGAGTTGAGACCATTGGTTCCATATGGGATCTAAAAACTTCTGAGCATTTAGACATAAAGGCTCAGTAACAGTAGAGACCCAGTGAACAAACCCAACGTTCAGCCCTGTCCCGTTATCTGAAAGTGTCTGCTTTTCTGGAGTCCTGCTGCAGGATACTCATTGCTTACTTAAGTCCCACTTTTGTATGTGTAAAAGTGCTGTGGCTGAGGAGCAGCAGTAGTTCCAGACACTAGACACCTTGTCTTATACACCTTGTCCAAAAGACCAAGTAAATGCAGTTTTCAGATGTGGTCTAAGTGTATGTGTGGGTACTTGTAGGATCCAGCTGTAAATGCCTGCTGATCTACCTTACCACTCAAAGACCTCAAAACACTCAGAAGCCCACAGAGGTATGTTGCAATATGGTATAGGTGCAATAGCACTAGCTAGAGGTATTAACCTTGAATTTCACACCCTTCCATTAATGCTAAATCTACTCCTACATCTCTCCCGCTGTTACCCTTGCATCTGATGTTATTTCTCCAACACTTGAGATATATAGATAGGTCTGACACTCTCAAATCCCAGTCCTGTCTCTGCTGTGAAAAGTTGGAGTTTTCCACTCAAATTTAGGTGTCTTCCATGTAGCAATTGGCATTTGAGTTCTTTTAAATTCCTGCTACAGAGGGTGAAAAGGATCAGTCTCACCTTGGCATTATTCATCCAGTACCAGAGCAAACAGCTGGGTTGGATGATCTGTGCTTCAGACCTGCTTCTTGTTTGCACTACAGCAGACTCCAGTCACACAGTTCAGACCTCAAGAGATCATCTCCCTGCTTGTAGACATCTAGTACAAGCTGATGCCCTAGAGTATCTCCCATGGTCTCCAGTTTCCACCATAGGAGGACATTTGTGTCCTGTAAGTCATATCCAGCAACTCCAAGTGTTTATAAATGTACCATGCACTGAGTTGACTATATTTCTACTACACAATTTCTTCACTTATTCTTCTAATATATTCCATTTTTTCCTCGCATTGCAGCTTGACTTAGCCTCTCTGGAGGAACAAAAGCAACCACTGCTGGAGTGCCCCTTGACTGTGGGTTAACCATGGACTCAGATATCCATTTCCATTTTTTCCATTATTCCCATGGGGCAAAGGGGAATAGGTGGCACGACTTTTGGCTTTAACTCTGAGCCTTGTCACAACCTTCTGGAAATAACATAACCTCAATTTCCTTATCTGCTGCATGACAAAGATAGCGCAACTTCGCCTTGGATTAGCGGCAGTTCTAATGAATGTTTGTACAGTGTTTGGAGATATTTGGATGAAAGGCACTACAGAGCTATTAAGTAGCCATGTTATTTATTGTGCTTTCCCAAGTGGGTCTCCTTAGCAATGTAGTGTGTAAGTAGTGTTATTCTAGCATCACCGTTGACATGCAACCTACTGCACTCCCCATGTCCTTCTGGAACTGAATATCCTCCTCATAATCTACCTCTCTGCAGGTAGAGCACTCATGCTCATCTTGTTTCATAAAGCACACTTGCCTGTTTTTTTACTCTCTTAGGCTGGTTTTTCCCTCCAGAAAACTGTTCGGGTCAGTTAAATTTGAACAGGATGGGACTAAAATGAAGTTCTGTTGAGCTGCACTTCTGGAATTGGTCAAGACTCTTCTTTCTGATGCTCTTGAATGCCATGCTGTAACATCTCAAGGGCAACAGGGAAAAAAGTAAGAAGACGTGCATTTTTTACAGTTTTCTTACTAGAATTATTTTTTCTTTCTCCCAATCTCTACTTTTATTACTTTTATGTGTAGTATAATGGAGAGGAACATCTAGTGATGCAATTCATTTAACTTACTGGCAAGGCCTAGGTGGAGATGATTGATGTCTCAAATATGCTATTGGTGACATCACTGAGCAATTTAAGCCTCCAGTCTAGAGGAGAAAGTCCTACTTTTTTGTTTTTTACTGATGTCACCATCAGGATGGGTGGTGGTTTTGAAGTCATCACCAGTTTTAACACACCTGGCACTGGTTGCTCTGGCCTCTGCGCAAGGCTGAGAACCATTTTGAAGTGGTTTGCCTCCTTGTTATGATGCACAGATTGCATCCAGGGGCTGCAGCATGGAAAGTATAAATGGAAGCCATGTGAAAATGTGCTTTCTGGAGGGATTTCCAACGTTTTCCACTCAGATATTTCTAGACAGACTGGACATGCCAGAGGGAATTACATTTCTAGCAGGTTTTCAGTGGACTCAAATCCAGACAGAAACTAGAAGAATAAAGAATGGCAGCAAGCAGAGTCTGGTCATTATGGATTTATGTCTCAAAGTCGATGGCTTGTTAAACTGATTTATTTTAAGATTGTCCATTGTTTTCTGTTGCACCTTGAAAATTCCCTTGGGTTTTCTGTACAATTTGTCTGCTGCAATCTGCTATGTACATCACCTTCCCCGTAGAAATCAGCTAATAGGCTAAAAATGAAGAAGAAACTGTTTAGATTAAAATCACTCCTTTCTCTGAATCTTTATTTTAATGTGGGAATAGGAACATAATATCTTTGGAGGCCTTCAGCTTTCTGTCAAATCCGGTTGAAAAATCAACAGGTGGAGAAATCTATGGGGGACAGATAGATGTCAGCCTGAATGACCACATAAATCTAGTTTCCAGGGGTAATAAAAAGGACTTATATCATAAAATGGCAAAGTGAACTCACAAATAGTTCCCTCACTGTATTTCTTGTGCTGAACAGAGGAGAAGTAAATTGTGGAAAACCCTAAATCAGGTCTGAATTTGAGGATTGAGGCTATCTTTAAAATAAATTTAATTTTTTTAAAACAAATATTGGTTAGACAAACATTTCACAGATTTTTAAGCACTTCCTTTAGTGCCAAGTGTATCTAATTTGTCCATCATGTGCTCATCACTGGAAGAAATTAGAATAAGTCCAAGTGGTGAGAGAAAGGAGGATATTACAAGATCGTAATCATGGAGTTGTTGGTGAATATTCTAAACCAAAGGAATAATTGCCCCAGTGCAGAGCAGGAGTTATCCTGGTAGAAGGTATCAGCAGTGTTTAATTCAGCAGGATTTTATCAAGGACTCAATGTTCTTGGAGGGCTGGGGCTGGGACATGAGGTTGATGATAGAAACCAACAGTACAGACACTTCATTGCTGAGTCCCTGTGCCTGATAAAATGGGAAAAGACCTTATTTGGGGTATGTCATCTGTTCAGTAACACCCCTGAGTGTTACTATAGGTTCCTTCCTTGCAAGGAGGAAGATAAGCTAGGAGGCAACGTGAGAGAATGCAATGGAGAGAGGCTGAGACCTTTGGGTTGGAAGAGTCACCTTTGCAGATACCTTAAAGGAAACACAATTTCAGAGCAATACTGACCTTCCAGAGGTGTTTCAAAGTTTCAGGGGCCAAATGTTTTAGACGGGGAGACAGAGCCCTGCAGAGATTAGTTCCCTCCAGCTGGCTGCCCACTTTCCTGGCACCTCAAGCTTCATATGCAGATATGTGCTGGGTGCAGAGAGCTTTATTTGAGTGCTGTGCAAAATGATGTTTGGACAGATAGGATTATATCATTGCTCCTGGTATGTGAAGTTCATCCCTTACGTGGCACATTTATCACCCAGTCTTCCCTCTTAGAAGAGGGGGAAGGGAACAGTAGGAGGGAAAAGAGTGGAAGGCAGAAGAGGGAGGTAACCCAGACAAGGGAGGAGGTTGTGTGGGGTGCATCTTACCAGCTAGAGTGATTTATTTTCCTTCTGGGAAACATTGAAACTTCTAAGTTGAAATTAATGGGACAAAAACACTTTCCAGGTGCTCAGAAGTGCAAAAGTACAATAAATCAAAGGGGCAGTCTACAGGAGGGAGCTTGCAGCTGAGGGAGAGGAAAGCAGGCAGAAGAGCAGCCTCCTGAAGCTGTATCTCCTCTGATGTGTCAGACAATCTCCAAGCTCCCATGGTGCAGTGAGGTCATGTTTTGGGCTGCACAGGGGACCTTCTTGGGATGCTCCAGCCTGATGGTGGAGGAACCTGATGCAGGAGCTCATTGTAAGGGTCTGAAGCACAATGAGGATGACATATGTTGAGAAGGCCAGAGGGCCAGGAAGGACTGAGAGGGAAAACTGGCAAAGGCAGATGACAGATTCACCAGTTCTCTCCCTATTCTCACCCTAGGACCCCAGAGCTGTAGGCCAGCTCTCTGCTAACATTCCAATTGCCTCCAAAATTAAATTTACTCATCTCTCTTTAGGTTGGAGAAGAGAAGATTGAGGGGTGACCTCATTAATGTTTATGAATTTGTAAAGAGTGAGTGTTAGGAGAAAGGAGCCAGGCTCTTCTCTCTGATGACAAATGATAGGACAAGGGGCAATGGGAGCAAGGTGGAGCATAGGAGGTTCAACCTGAGCATAAGGAAAAACTTTTTTACCGTAAGGGTGACAGAGCACTGGCCCAGGCTGCCCAGAGAGGTTGTGGAGTCTCCTTCTCTGGAGTCATTCAAAACCTGCCTGGATGCCTTCCTGTGTGACCTGATCTGGGTGATCCTGCTGTGGCAGGAGGGTTGGACAAGATGATCTTTCAAGGTCCCTTCCAACTCCTAATATTCTGCAATTCTGTGATTCTTCTTGAAGAGGTACAGAGCCAACCTTAGGACAGATGTCTCCAAGATGAGATCTGGCTCTGACTTCAAATTGCCCTCTTGATAGTGAGGAGGATGAGGAGTTGCATTAAGCTTAGGTTTTTTACCCTTGTGGAGGGAAGCTTAACTGCATCCCACCTCACTGATGAACCCATGTCAGGGCACATATGGCTTCATCTCATGTGAGGTTGCAACACCTTTGGCATCAGCAAAGTGCTTTGGAACATGATTAGTTATAAGCTCATAGATGTTGTTGCCCTGTGGCACCCGACATTGGACTTGGGTTTGAATACATTGCTAATGTGTTGAGGGAATGGGTTGGTAGTCAGTTTGTGATTGTTTTCCTCTGTTGCAGGCTTCTGGGTAGCACGGTTATCCCACTTGCAGTTACTGGTCACCAAAGGGACTCTTGGTCTAAGGCTTTTTCATATGCAGCACTCACTTCACAAGAGCTTCCTCAGTGCCCATTACCTCAACAATGCTGACCTTGTTCTGAGATCTCCTTCAATTACATTTTTAATTTTTAAATTTTATTTACTTTTAGCAGATAATATGTTTCTCAAACACAACTGGGGTTTTCATTAGAAGAATTTGCAATGTCACATGGAAAATGGGTCATCCGAACACTTGGAAAATAGAAATGTCTAGAGTGTGTTTTTGTGGAAACATTTCCCAATCTTTTTCATATATTACATCCACCATTTATTATTCTTCTTACTTATTTATTATTATTTTATTATTTCTTCTTATTATTTATTATATTTTCTACTGTGGTAATACTCAGCAAATCTGGAGCAGCTCTGGCCTGTGGTGTGCTGGATGCTGTGCAAACATACAGGAGAAGCCCAGTCTTGACTTTCTTTTCTACTTATCTCTCAAGCCGTGCTGGGCGTATTATCAATTAGTTGACTTGCTGACAGCTGTAGTGCACAACGAGTCAGTTCCCTCCTTGAGATGAGCCATTGGTCAATTAAACTAATAGTGAAAATCTCTGGGCATAAGAAAGGAAACATTTATGAGCTAATGTTAAGTGTGCGAGGGCTAAGGGAAATAAAAGCCCTGTACGATTATAACAGGGAAAAATGAGAACCCAGGCTCATTAATAAACAAAGAGCAGGATGTCATTAATAAATGCCTCTAAACCCACCAGAATATGGAATTCCTTTCTAAATATGTCATTAGCAAGAAAAATAAAGAGAAAAATTATGCTGATAAGGACGGGCTTGGAAACTTTGAAAGTATACAAATCATAGGATCTGGCTGACATTTATCCTGCTTGTTAAAGGGGATTAACTAAGGAGTTAAGGAATCGTTATGGAGTAGTGAAAGTGTGGCCACAGGATAGAAAAGTAAATGATGGTAGCAGAAGCTTTCCACTCTGCTGGTTGTGGTACAAACACAGCAGAGGGAGATGGTCCCTGATCAGAGAGAAGTAGATCGCTGGTTCTGGTCTGTGACATTATCCCAGGGTGAAAATTGTAATTTATAGGGAAAAAAAAAAGAAAGATCTCTTCATCATCCAAACTTTGGGGAAAAAAAAATACTACAAAACAACCACACTGGTCAGATTTGTAGTGGGGAGTAATGATACAGGGAAAGGAAGCACATTACAGTTTAAAACTACTTCTAACTATCAGTAGGTCAGTTGCTTCACACCTTTTTCTTGTCTTGGGCTTCATGTTCACACTCACTCATGATGCCCCTTTTCTGCACGGACCCCAAACACTCTCCCTTTTATCTTCTTGAGATGTAACCTGTGAGGGGCATGGAAGGACCCCACCATCCCCCGATGTCAAAGCACTTGAGTTGTGCTGTCTCCTGAACCTCATCTGCTCATGTGCCTTGATGAATCCAGGCTCTGGCCAAGAGACAGGCATGCATCTGAGAAACCTGAAATGGGCAGCAGATGCAAATCCTGGCATCAGGGACTGAGGGATGACAGGCTTTGAAAGCAAGAAGAAGCGGCTCACATTGAATGTGGCACAGATGGGGGAATCCGAGGAGAGCTGCTTGGGGAGGAAGAGACGTGATCAAAGCAGTACTCGCTCAGGATGAGTAACAGCGGGATGGGATGGCGTCTGTCAAGATCAGAAGAAAAGAGATTCCCGCACAAGGGTTCGGTGGTGCAGATGGGTTGGAAAGGGCAGACTGCAGAGGCAGCATGTGTAAGGCAATGAGCCAGAACTGAACATTAATTTAAGAGATGATCTGACTCTATGCTAGTTAACATATTTATATCAAGCAGTCATATTTCCCTTCAAAAGGCGTACTCTTCCTCTATCATGAATTATCAGTCAGTGGTGTGGAGGTCTGCAGTAAGGTTCACAATCATAGAGATTGACCTCTGGATTGCAAATCTGTGCTTTTGCTGAAGGTCAATGCTCTGCTTTAGTCCTCCCTGGTTTTCTCCCTGTTTTCTTTTCATTGGGAAAAGAATCAGCCCCACAGCTGTCTAGTCCAGCTTTTTCTTAGTACACCACACAAGTGTCAATATTTTGGCAACCTATCTGGGATATTTTTTAGAAGTCTTGCTCTCTTTCTTTTCTGGACTTTAATATGTGTTTCAAATCTTCACTGCAAAATGTAAAAAGTAAATAAAAAGACATTTTAGATGGTACTATACAAACCTAACAGAAAATGGAGTAGAGAAAGAGTAACAAACAAACCTAAATAAAGAGTCAAACTCTTAATAAATTACGTCCGACCACCAGACAACTGCAGCAAAGCAGCCAAATTAGCTCCCATACCCTGATGCTGATAGTCTAGATAAAATATTAAAACAAATCTGAACCAAAGAGAGGCTCTCAGCAATGGTACAACAGTTTGCTTTCTAGCTGAGGCAAAAATAACATGTAATCATTTAATACAATTTCTTCAAATAAACTTCATTTTGAGATAATGACTTCCAGATGCATGAAGGTTTATAAACAGCTTTGCCACATGATACGTTCCCACTGGGTAACGGAGAGGGTAAGAGAGTGATTTAGTCCCTGGGTATACCCAGTAAACTAAATGTGCCCAGTGCTGATCTCCAGCCCCGAGGTCCATGCTGCTGTTCCTTCTTGCCATCCAGAACCAGGTGACTGCTTCCAAACTGCCTGTTTGGAGTCCCTGGCTTGTGCTACCTCCTGAGCTGTGCCTGGGCAATGTCTGCGAAACAGTCTGGTGGTCCAGATCTGGCTGGTGCCAAGAGCATCTTAAAAATTAAACCATTTGGAGAAACAGGCTCTCATGCCTGGGAATAATCCCAGGTGCTGTTTGATTTACCCATATGGACACAGCCTAAGGAAAACTTTGCAGAAGAGCCCACAACCCTTTCTACATCAACCAATACCCCCTTGAAATTGTTTTGGAAGCTCATCTAAGACTTCAGGGCTGGATTATCATGGCCAGCTTTGAAAACATGGAAGCCCACATTAAAGATCAAGTCACAAATGGTCATACTCAAGGCCAAGGCAAGAACCTGTTCAGGATGTCCATACAGTTCATCAACTAATAGCCCAGCACCTTTTTGGATGAAATACTAGCCTTGAGCTCCTTGGAGCCAAAGCTGCTAGTCAGGCTGTCAGTATTACACATGTATTTGATTGCTTTGTTGGGTTGGGGCCCTGCAGAATCAGTGCGAGGAATGCGAAGGAAACAATGGCACTTTGCGCTCAGTGTGGAGAGTTTTGAGTGTTATTAATTATTTTTCGTTTTGCTGGTTAGCATTAAGAGACAGAGGGCTGAAACAAATCCAGGCAGAAATCAGCCACAGTTATTAGTGTCTCAAATCTTTGTCTTGTAGGCTTCAATCTGGTTAAAACAATAGGAAAAAAAAAAGTTAGACATGTTTCAGATGAAGGCCCCCAAGGTATGTGGGATTTTAGATAAATGACCTGGGTTGGGTCCAGCACTAATTATTTCCCTTTAAATCCTCAGATTTCCCCACCCCCCGTTTACAGGGGATTGTTAGTTTGTTTCTTTTGCCTCAGATTTATCCGTACCTCCCGCCATGACAATGCCTCCAAAGATCCCACAGCTGAAATCCAAATGATCCATGGAAACTGTTGGCTTTCATCGAGGACCTGATGGAAAGCTGACTTCTTTCTAGCTTGTCCTGCTTCATTTTTCACTTGGTGGGTTGGGATGAGGGTCCTCAGCTTGCAGGACCCCACATCTCGGGCAAATGGGCTGCTGTGGAGCTGAGACCAGAGGAGCTCCAGTTCCTAAGCTCTTCTCCTCCCCAGAAGTCCCTGTAGCCCATGGGTGTCTACAAGGACTCTCATGTTGCCAGGTTCTCTGCCACCAGGCTGCTTTTAGTCTTTAAAGCAGGATCTGTGGGAGAAATACAGCAATGGCTTGAGGGTCCAAAGTTTCTCAGTCCCCTGGAGCAACACGTCTCTGGGACTCTGGAGCAGCTCCCTGGTGGTGAAGGGGCTTCAGGGGCTCTTCTGCCCTACTCCACATAAAAGCCAGCACATTTTGAGGTCCTCAAGTAATCATTGAAAGAGCTGATAGGCTTTGGGATGATATTTTTTACTTTGTGAACAGATATAAAGGGTATATCTAGAGATGAAGAGTTATTGGTAGTTTACATCCCTAACTGGGTATGATGAGATGGTGATGTCAAATGTGAGTCCTCCTGATTCTGAGTCATGAATGCTCATCAGAAGGTGGTGTCACCACAGAGGTTTGCTGAGAGAATTCAGAAACTCATTTTAATATATTTCATCTAAGTAGAAAACAAGGCAAAGGACAATAAAGGATATGCTTTTAGTTAAGGGCCCTGCACAGTCTAATGGACTACAAGGTTACTGAATGCAACCTGAGCTCATCCATTCTGAAATGGGGTTAGACCTGGAGTTACACTGACTCCTTCCTCAGGATTATGAATACAACAAGCTTCATAGAAAGTTGATGTAAAGGACACAGGTGCTGCAGTGGCTGCTATATTTCTAATTTAATACCTCATCTCCAGACCTGAAGTTTAATGGGTCTGGCAGCAAAGGAAAAGAGGACAGTGGTTGTTTAGATTTAGACATTTGCTTATTACATAGCAAATGGTGTCAGTCCAAAGGCAGCTGGAGGTTCCTGTATGTCTGCAGGGAGACTCTGATGAAGCTTTTCAATGGCTGAATCTCCTCTCTGTCAGTTTTCAGGAGCAGCTCCAAAGGCTGCTGGGCTGGAGCACCTAACCAGTACCTGTTGTGTTCTCCTTCTTAGCTGAAGAGACAACAGAGGCTGGGCCAGCTCACCTGGGGCAAGGTGGGAGCTGCATTTCCAGTCTATACAGCAGAACATCACCAGTTCCCAGTCTGACCGCATGCTGCAATTCAGGCCCATGCACAGATTGTTTCTCAAAAATGTTTAACCTTGACTGTAAGAACAGCCATGGATGAGTCTCTGTTGCTGGTTAGACATCAATGTGTTTCTCATCAGTTCATATTACAGCTACATTTAACAATCATCTCATTAAGTGTTAAACTGTGTGTGTTTTCCTCTGGAATTCTTTGTTTGAGTACCAGCTCCACCGCTGCCAAGCACGATGCCAGGTCTTAGGCAGGTGGGAGAAGCCACAAGCCTATTGTGCTGCCCTTGAACTATATATCCCAGTGGCAGTGTGGGGATCTTGCTCAACCAGCTCTGCATGCCAAAATCTCCCCAATCTTCCTCCTTCACCCTCCATTGACACAGCAGATGCTTTTGGACATCTTCCCAGTTTCATCAGGTCAGTTCTCAGAAGGCTGGAAATCTCTGTTTCCCTTATAGTCCCTCAAAATATAAACAAATATCATCTGCATTGGAGCTAAGCAGTGGAAGTGTGTATGTCCTGTTATAGGTTCATGTTTACATTATTAATGGGAGCAGATTAGGTGGTTTCATCTTTTTATAGTTTTTTAGTTTTCTTGCATGTCCCATGGTTTTACAACACAGTAAATACTGGAATTCCTTTTGAAGAGAAGTGGCTTAGGGAGGCCTCAAACCTCCTCTAATTTGTCTGGATTTTGAAAGCCAAAGGTTATCTATCTTCCACCCAACATGAAAGAGAAATCTCTGCAGCTAACCTCTGCTAGGTGTGCAGTCTCATCCAATGCTGGCATGACAGCAATATTGGCTGTATCAATATTGAGCAGTTGCAAATGAACTGGATGAACTCTTTCCTATGTGTCTTACGCTGCTCCTCTCTGACATTAGACTTCACTGTCACCGCAGTAACAGCAAGCACATGAAGACATTGCTTAATGAATATACCCAGGCCAATGTACTTGCTAATCAAGCCAACATCCCAAGAGCTGGCTGAAGAACTGAATGTTCTTGCTGAGTCAGCATGTGGGACATGAATATTTCTTTCCATTGAGTCCACACTTAACTGCTGCCAAGTCTGGGCCAACTCTTCAGCATCGCTGAAACCAGAGGAGTATCTGGTGTAAGGTTCCAGTTGAAAGGGAGAGTCCTGCAGAACTTCTTGCTTGCTTGTTTTGTTTTTCACCAGTTTTCAACTGTTTTTCAACAGTTTCAACTGTTTTTCACCAGCGAGATCTGGACAGGCTGGAGAGTTG
>NW_010192798.1:11430-40274 GCF_000695765.1 Mesitornis unicolor | reverse complement strand
TGGAGGGGCACCTGGGGAAGCAAAGCAGGGAAGTAGTCATGACATCAAGTCTGTCAGAGTTCAAGGAGTATCTGGATTTTGCTCTTAGTCATATGGTTTAGTTTTAGGTAGTACTGTGGGGAGCAGGCAGTTGGATCGATTATCCTCATGGGTCGCATCCAACTCAAGATATTCTATGATTCTATGATTCTAATGAACACCTTAATTTAGTCCATCAGTTTTATCCATTTTTAAATCAATTGCTTTCCTGTAATATTTTATAAATAAGGCAATTCCTTTCTGTCATCAAATACAAACAAACCTTTTGTTTACTGAATATCTGGGAGCAATTGCACTGTGAGGAAATAGAAAAGCCTCAAGTCTTGAAGAATAATCCACAAATGAATCTGTTCATTCCATTAAAAGTATCCAGTACTCAGTTCCATCTTGTCCCTGCTCAGAAATGTTATGGTTAAAGGGTTAACAGCCTGAAAGGGAAGGGAAGCCCTGGCTTCCTGGGCAGCAGCCTATCCTATCCTATTCGTATCACATCTCTAGATGGCTGGGGCTACTTCCACGTGCTCGGCAGCATCCACCACCATCCGCTCCCGGCACCACTGCGGTCCCTGGTGACGAGTCACAGCGATCACAGCAGTCACGAGGCACTGCTTGGACACTTCCACTCGGGACTACTGGGATTGGGTTTTGTATATAGTTAAATATCCTTTGTCCTTTATTAATTCCCTTTTCCTTTCCCCTGTTGTTTTTCATTAAACTTGTTAGAGTCTTAACTTCCAACCTTGCGTGAAGCATCTTTTCTCTATTCCCTTTTTTTTAATCCTCCCCTGGGAGGGTAGGGGACAATAGAGAGAAAATCCTGCTCCCTGGGCTTACCCTGCGCCTTAAACGGAGACAAGAAAAAATCCTTCTAAGACACAGCTGTTGAGAAGAGTGAGAGGCCATAAAAGAGTGGTACATTTCAGCCCATTTGTGCATCCTGATTTAGCTTTTCCCATTTTGCAAAAATAAAAGAAAATCTGGTAACAGAACAATCCAACAGAAGTAACTCCAAATATTTTTAATTGAAATCTTCAGCAAAACTGATTTGTGGGATTCATTGCTACTCAATGTATTGGCTTTTGACTCAGACATTTTTTAAGAGACTGTTGGCTACATATTCAAATTATAGTTCAAGAACATTTACAATTTTTGCAATAGGATTAGAAAAGCAACTAATCCTCATGCTTCAGAAGACAACCTAAGATCAGTGACTGTGTTCAGGAAAATATTTTCAAGACACTGTATAACACTGTCTCTTTCAGCCAATGACAGAAAAAGTTGTGCCTTCATGTTGAACAAATCCCCAGCCCAAGAACTGAATAGCGAACGGACAATCTTGGAAACCTTTGTTAAAAAAATGCAGAATTCACCTCCTCTGAGAACTGGTTTCTATAAGCAGTCACCACCAAGAACTTTGCTGGGGTGATGGAACTAACAGCTGCAGTGCATATAGGTGTGATTTACATTTGTTCAAGACTAAAGTGTGAAAGAACCATGTCATTGCAAAATATAGTTTAGCAGCAAAGGAAATATCAGATTTCTCATTGGCTCTGGAGCTTTTTATGCAGATCTTTGCAATTATGTGCTGTAAACCTTCAGTTATGACTTGAAACTGATCCCCTTTGAACTGAACAAATGAAAAGAATGAACAAATTGTACCAGCAGCTTAGTCAAGGGTAAAATGCAGAAAACATTTTTTTTACCACTTTCCATTTGGCTTATACTGAATTCATCCACCTCTGGAACATGAGTTAAGTAAATTTACCAACCTTTTAATTTACTAATGTGCCACTGGATTACATTGGTGCTCACCTAACCCCACACCACTCCTCTCCCAAGGTGAAGCTGACTCTGAATAGAGTGGCACATTTTACCTCCTGTTGTAATTTATGGGATTTGGCCACTGATAAAGGCTTCCACTGCTCTGTCTATTTGAGACTGATAGTCAGTCATGAAGATGTCACACAGTAGTCAAAATTAGCTTAGCAGTTGTTACAAGAATCCTCTTCTCTCTGTTACCGTTAGCAGGTTTAGTCAGACTTTCTTTCAGTATCTGAACACATTCTCTCATTTCTTTTCCTTTAGGGGATGTAGGAATCTGGTAGATAACCTTGAGTCTTTCTCATTTTTTTCTGAACTTGTGTACCTCAATAATTGAATTACTGAGGTCTCTTCCAAGAAAGAGTATATTTGTTATTTTTCCCTCTCAGGTATTTTTTCTCAGCTGCCTAGGGACAGCATTTTGTAGACAGGTATGGAAGGACTTACTATGAACAGTAGCATAATTGTTCTCTTTCCTCCAATTATACTTATTTCTGATTCAACTTTGCATCTGGTTTCCAGATTGCAGTCTATCAATGATGAGAGGAAGACACTAACATCAGTCATCCTTCTAAGTGCAGGTGATCTTGATGGTCCATGCTGTGTTACATTCAAGTCTCAGAGACATGAACTTGTGGAATGCAAAAATAGAGAATAATTGCAGTACAATGTCCAAAGACAGTGATATCAAACCTAACCAGTCCAAGATTAACATAGTTTTACAGTTTATTTTTCTCTTTTATTTAACTTAGAGGACTGGCTAAACTGATTGTTAATGACAGTACATGTATGACTGACTTTAAGACAAGATTCAGAGTAGCTAAGTGAGATTACTAAGTGCCTGTCTCCCTTTACTGATTAAAAGGTCTCCTTGAGGACATCATCCCTTGCTAACCTTAAGTTGACCTTTATCAGCAACTCCCTTGGTGTTTTGGTTTTTTTTGTCAGAAACACTACTCATGCAACAGCTTCAATAAATTTTCCTCTCTCTGATCGCTGCAGACACAGCAGTATTGTGAAGCATGTCATGTTCTTTTGGCAAATACTGATTCTTCATGTTTCCAGAAGAGGATTTTCAAGTCTGTCTATCTAGACTTGATAGATAGGACATTATTGTTCTCAGACTTGGACCTTTAAATAGAAAAATTAAAAAAATATAATTTGTCAGATATCAAGCTCCATATCTCTGAGCCTTAAGTGGCAACTCACTTTCTTTTGTGAATTCCATCAGAGGATATTTTAGAAATTAGTCCTCTCTCCATGTTACCCCACTATTTGCATGACATATGAGCATGTCCATTGCCTACTGTATGACAGTGCCAGAGAAAATATGAGGAAAATGGAAGACTGAATGACTGTGGCTGTTAGTTTGCACTAGCAGAATACTCCATTCACTGTTTCCTAGTCCCCATTCTGATATTTGCATCAGTTGAGCTCATGGTGAACTGAATCTGGTAAACATAATGTAATGAGCTGTAACGTAATGTGCTGAGCTGACCGGATGCCTTTATGCAGTCAGTGAAAGTGGTATCGATTTTCACTCTTTAATCTATGATGGACTTCAGTGGGCACATGTTTTATACAGTAGTTACTGGAGCTGAATTCTAGTTCCTTGCTAAACCTTGCTTCTCCACCCTTTTTTACGTGACAAAATTTTATTCCTACTGCACAGCCATGATTCAGTCAGTGAGTTCTTCTTGGATATCATGATGGGAGTCCATAATTGCTGTCTTCAAGAAGTGAATAAGATTTCATAGAATCATAATATCATAGATTGGTTTGGGTTGCAAGTGACCTTAAAAATAATCCAGTTCATCCCTGGATGTTCATCTCCAGCCATCCCCATGGGCAGAGGCATCTTTCACTAGATCTGGTTATGCAAAGCCCCATTCAACTTGGCCTTGAACACTTCCAGTGATGGGAGATCCAGAACTTCTCTGAGCAACATGTTCCAGTGTCTTACTATCCTCACTGTAAAAAATTTCTTCCTTATGTTCAGTCTAAACCTACCCTCATTCACTTTAAAAAGGTTTCCCATTGTCCTGTCACTACAGGCCTTGGTAGAAACTCTCCCTCCATCTTTCTTATAAGCCATCTTGATATATTGAAAGGCCTTTCTGGAGCCTTCTTTTTCAGGCTGTATTTCCTAACGCAGCCACAACTTCAGTTTCAGCCATGAGATTTTCAGCATGACTCCATCTGTCTTCATGTTTCTTGCCCCTGCTTTGGTTGCCTTCTTGTACTCCTCTGTGGCTTTCTCTAATACTCTAAAGGCCTTTGTGTTATGGGCCTTCCATTTCAGTGTTCTTTCCTCAGTAAGGCACTGCATCTCTTGGCCTTTTCAGTTTGTACTCTTCTTATGCTGATAACTGGCTGCCACCACTGTAGCTTAAATCATATTGGCTGTGGCTGCTGCCAAGTTCCTTTCAGTTTTAGTCCAGTTTCTCTTTCCTGTGCTTCTGAAGATGTATCTAATCTGTTCCTTGGATTCAGCTGCAATATCTTCTATTGTAACCTTTGCTTTCAATTTTGCGCTGTTGATTTTCTCTGATGATGTTTGTTTAGTATTGATCTTTCGTTCTCAGTTGTACTTCCAGTTTGGCAAAGACTGTGTTTGTGGCTGATATCTGCTGCTTGGAGTACGTTTACATCTTGGAAAAATGGCTTAAGCCCTGACATGTTGCAGATGTGACTGATCCAATTTTCTGTATAGCCACCTGGCCAAATCCATGGATTCGTGTATGATTTTGTGATGGAAGAGAGTGCTCAAAGAACAGGGTTAATCATCATCTGGGATGAGGTCCCTGCTCTTTCTTTTCTGCAGTAGGGACATACTGTATCGTAAAAGCTAACTAATGTCTTAGTGTCTATCAGAAACACTTTGCAGGCAACAAAAAAGATATTTTTTCCTTTGTCACTTTGCTGCTTTTCAATTTTAGTAATCTAATTACCCTTCTGGCATATTGTTTAGCTTGTTTCTCATCAGTGAGTGTCCTTGCCCTCCTGACGAGCAGCACTGTCCTTCATCATTCACTGTCTTTGTGTTGGAAGATGCTCCTCTTGCACAATACTTTTCATATTTGTATCTCTGAATGTACACCTGTTGGTCATACGGGTTTCCAGTTTACTCATAAATGTTGTTAGGTTCTTAAGACTTGTTATAGCTGCCATATGTAAAATGTTTGCTTCCTGCTAATTTGACTCTGCTGAATAGCCAGATAAGAGGATACACATTAAGGAGCTAATAGATTTTTCTGCAGATTGTTCTGTACTGAACAGTAGTTTGATTCCTTCTCTGTAAAAGTGATATTTTTATTACTTTACAAGACCTGAATTTAAAACATTATGCAGCAAGTAAGTTTCATAAATACATCACAAACCATATTATCTCTCACTTTTAAGAAAAATAGTTTTAACTTTTGACCAAATGTTTGACTTTTGACATGAAGGGAGGAAAGAAGGAAAACATGACAAATCATATTAGAAATTTCTTTAGAGAGAGGGAATAGCTCCTGTTTCCAAGTGTTTTTTCTAGTTTTTAATCTGCTTCTGATTTGATTAGGGATACTACTTATTTGAGAAACAAGTAGGAAGGGGAAAAAAATGTGTCTTTCCTTAGCAGTTTTTCTCTCTGGTGTTTTATGACAACACAGCTGCACCTAGTCCTTTCATAAAGCTAGATGTAAGCCTACAGCATACTGCAATCAAAAGTAGGCTGTTCGCTTGTTTTTAACTGATATTAATCTTCCCTCAAATTCGACTTATCTAATCTTTTTTCAATCAGTGCCAACACCAGTATTTAAGATGTTGTGTCATGATCCTATATGCCTGTTACTGCATGCCTTGTTTCCTGTGAGATGCTGAATGAAACCTCAGTATCTGTGAATGATCCTGGACATAAAATTCTTTGGTTCTTTTGTGGTTTGCTTTGTTTGTTTGTTTGTTTGTTGTGGTTAGTTTTGCTTTTTTTCTTAAAGTGCATGGAGAAATTGATTTAGTTATTCACCAACCAGAAGTAGTGTACCAAGAGAGGGTAATCTTTACACTTTTGAGAAATCTATTTTTGATTGTATTTAGATTTTAAAGTGGCATCCAACAGTGGAAAAATCAGAGCCACACCACAATAATTCATCAGTCTTTCTTCTGAGATGGTTTTCATTGGTTTTTTAATATCTGTGTTATAATAATGAGTTTGCAGATTTTTCATATGTTATGCTGATTTTTGAGTTTAATTAGATACCTTTGGAATGATCCATCAGCAAAGTATTTCATAAAACATGTGGAAAAGTAATCAGTATCTCTTATTCTGAGATCATCATCCTTCTACTGTTTCTAATCCGTATAATTACTTTGACAGTGACACTCTGTCTAACAAAATAAATTTGATGATGACACTCTATTGGATATACTAAGAAGCACAGACTGAGTAAAAAAGTGAATGTTATGCAACTGGGATTATTACACTACAATTATTCGTATTACAGATCTTATTCTCTGCTATGAAAAGAGACACCAACTAGGCAAAGATGTAGATTTAAGTCTCTGAAGAATGTCACTATGTCTTTCTTTCCACAGTTCCAACCTTTACATCCAAGCATGGACATTGTATTCAAACATTGTAGATGGAGACATTGGGACCAAGGCTTCTGTTTAGAAGCATTAGGATATAAGGTGTTGGTAGTTACCTTGATTGCATTTTAAATTGTTCAATTATTCAATTATGATCTAAATTGAGTCAGTAACAGTGCCTATAAACTATATTAAATTCTGTATTTGTAACCAGTGGACAAGGATTTAGATAAGAGTTTCTCATTTTTAGAAGTAAAAATGTCCAGGGTTCTGAGTTCCACTATAAACTAATTAATTATTTTTCAGAGGCAGATCAATTTAAAAATACTTTAAGAAGATATATAAGTCTTATTTTTCTCCTCAATATCTTTCCATTTAATCTCATTTTAGTCTTACAATAAGAACTATATGACCATCTCCTGACACGAATATGCCTAGCCAGTGGGTTATAAGTTTACCTATGAGCAGTGGCTCATAGGCTATTTCTCATGCTGTGAAATTAAGCATTCTTTCCAAAAAGCTTCTAGTTTTAGAAGATGAGGCTTGAATATTCAACAGAAAATACTTCATTTTGGTTTCCATTACACATGACTGTACCAGAGATTCAGCAGTATATACTATGATAATACCTTCCCAGTCTCAGCCAAAACTGATAAAGAAGTATTTACGGATATACGAAAATGCTGAGATGTGATTTTAAGATACTCCAATTCCTTTAATCTCTCTCTCTATACGCTGAATTTTCTAAAAGGCTGTTTTGGAGGTGGGTGACTACACAGTTTATTACTACAACTTGGGTGGTTTAAATGTTCTTTTAAATGCAGGGTTGTGTGCCCAAACTAATTTTTCTATTGCAGTGCTTTTTCAACTGGCTTAAATTGATTCAGGAATAATTTAAATATGAAGATGAAGGAAGGAGTAGAAAATAGACCTTCTGACATTTTGCTAACATTTACAGTTCACATTGTATGTGCTTCTCTATATCATCTTACTCGTTTCATTAGGACAGTTCTGCTAAATAAGGTATTTACTGTGCATGGGTGAATGTATAATGAATTAGTCTAAATATTTTGCTATTCAAGCATATTGTTAGGACAACTGTATCTTATACATCTCTTTAATTTCACAGCTTTAAAATTAAGTTCTGTGAAAAATTTTATCTTCTATCAATATTTCTCTCATAAATACAAAAGAAACTAGTGCTGGATTTTTGATAAAATGGCAAAAATTTTAAAAAACCCTCTAAAATTGTTTTTTCTTTGGTATATTTATACAGTCTGGGCTAAATCTGAGTCTAGATCCAAAGTTCTCTGAAATACATCAAATTATTTTAACTGGTATCCTTGGGCTTTGGACTAGGCACCATGAAAGCCTGGGATGGAATATTTGAAGACTGCCTAAAGTAGGACTGAAATAGATCTCCATTCTATCCTTTTTGAAAAATCACAAACATCTTAATAAATGCTGATCTTTCTTGGCGTATAATTAACTTTTTGAACATACAGACCCTGCAGGTTCATTGTTTTTGACAGTACACATAAACAATACATTGTACAGGAGTGAATTAGTAGTTTCAGTCAGGAGCAATTTCAATCCTAAGTAGCCAGCAGAGGTTGCTCGAAGCTATTTCAAACCACAAGGAATGATAGGTTTCACTCAGGATTTAAAAAACAGATGTGAGGTTCTAACTAAATATATTAAGGCAAGTGTGACTTAGTTTGTTCAGACAACAATTAGACAAAAGCAAAAAACTGTGAACTGTTCAGCACATAGACACAAATATATATAAAACATAGAAACTAGATCCCCTCACACTGATCTTAAAGTTCCCGTTTACTGCAGTGGCTTTGCAATTAGTCAGAGTGGTTGTCATTTTCCTGCTGTGGGTAAAGGATCATCCAAATCACATTTCATAAGCAAAGTCATGGAAGAGATACATCGGCAGCTTAAAAATGAGTTTTTCTGGCAGAAATTGGTATGTCTTTTGGCTTGTCAATTAATAATGATTTTCCATGAATAGCAATAAACACTACCCACCTCTGCCTCAGACACTGAGGACTAGAAGTGCCTTTTCCATGTAGGCATTTTCGCTTTATATTCTACAGATGTGTTATTAGAGAAGTCTTAACAGTAGCTATAAACTTTGGCACTCATTCCTGCAGCCGCATGATCTGTCATTTATTGCATACGACTTTTTCCATACATCTCTTGTCTGAATTCTTAAGTCTTTTTCAATGACAGCATACATAAATGGTAGTTTGTCATATGGCCCTGTAGAGAAAAAGAGCTGTTTTCTGTGAACAAGTGTACATTTGCTTTATTTAAGAACGTGAAAGGATCTAGTGAATTAATGGAGCAATTCCTGTTATTTGAATTAAGTAGTATGTGCCAGATGTGGGAACCAGGAACTTAGCAGGAAAACCCAAATGTAAATTCTATCATTGACATGAGATGCCAGTTTCATAGCCACTTCTGTATAAATGCTAAAAGTCTAAACACCATCATGGGTGGACTAGGGTGCCTACTTTTAAGTGACAGAACAGATATCTCAGAATCTCAGAAACTCAGTGGAAAGAGGATAATTAATAGAGTACTCTAATACCAGTGTGTAAATGACAAAGCAGTAACAGCATAGATTTTGCCAGACAAATAATGCCATAGTTTAACATAGCTAAAAGTAATTAAAAAATTAACCTTACCAACAGAAAACAGAATCTTTACATCCATATCTACCTAATTAGGGAAATAATAGAAGGGCATGATATCAGGTACATGACTGTGACAGCAAGTGTGAAAGGGAAGCAGTGACAGTAGAGGGCTTCAAGGATCCCAAAGGTAGAATGGCTGAATGTCATGACAAAGCATGACACAAACAATAAATTTTGAGGTATCGTTTCTAACTGTTTTCAGAGGCAAATAGTCAAAGAATGCACAGAGGCAGAAGAAATTCTGGAAGGAGGCCTGAGAACCAGCCAGGTCAGCCAGACATTGACAGACCCTCTATCAGGATATTACTGTAAAGATCTTCTCTGTAGCAACAATTGTAACACACAGATATTAAAAGTCTTTAGGAAAATTAATTATCATCCAAAATCACTACAGTAACATCAGCTTCTAAAAGGAGAGCTAAAGGAGAAAATTACAAGAAGAAGAAGAAAAAAAACCAAACAACCATCCCCAAGAATACACCAAAATTTTTTGCAAGTTAAATAATAGACTATAATGAGGCATGCCAAAAAAAAGATTTTTGAGGAGCAGTTTACTGAAGGCAAAAAAACATGAATAATACTACATCTTAAACACAGAAAAAAGAAAACTTGCCATAGTCATTAGAACTGATAAATGACTGAGATGCAAAGAGAAGAGACAAATGATAAGGTCATTTGAGAAAAAATAACTGTTATTGCTGCTACTGGAAGTGAAGGGATTTAGAGTCATTCCTACACTGAAGCCTTCATTTAAAAAGTAACTGTGAGGAACTACCTGAAATTACAGTGTCAGTGGAAGAGCCTTTGGAAAAACTCATTTAGGTAAACAGTAATAGCTCTTGAAGGCTGGAATCTGAGAAATAAGGGAAAGTAAATATGAATTAATACATTCCACAGGCAATTTCACTTTCCTATGGGAGGAATGGAAAGCGATACATGTTTTATAAAGGGATCTGAAGAATAACAGAGCAGTAAGACTGACTTCCATACCAATGCAGGAAATGCAAAATAAAATAAGATTTAGCTTAATATACAGATACATAGATAAAATCTTGAAGGTTAATGTGCCTTGTGGAAGGTAATTATATTTCATTGTCTATTAGAGTGTTCTGAATAATTATCAAACACAGCACTAAGGATAACCAGTTTGGTATAATGCACTTGGGATTTTAGAATCCTTTTTGACATGATCATTCTCAAGAAGCTTAAAACCTGAGTCAAACGTGTGGAGATGGATCCTGAAGATCTCACTGAGTTGCTCTACACTTATTTCACATGCATTCCCTAATGGATGTGAAGAGGTGAGAAAAGGGTAAAAATGCAGGAAAGGTCTTGTTCTAACATGAAAAGTGTATTTTGTCTTAGCTATTCATACTAACAAGTAGAAAAAGTTAATCATGATGTATGAGAAGATGTTATTTTGGATTTATTAGTTAATGAAAAGCAGAAAAAAATGTACAGATAAATTGTTAATTTTGCTAATGGAGATATTTTATAGGTATAATGTTATAGGGAACCAGTGAGACCTGTATTGTTGAAAATGCTAATAAACAATCAAGGAAAGGAAAAGCATAGTAATGTAGTATTTTACTGAAGACACACAGCACCCAGAAAAAGATATGGAAGATCACTCAGGGCTCTATTGCAGGCACAAACTGCAGTTGAAGAAGTCCCTAAGGAATGGCCTGCTAGAGTGCCACTGTTTTAAAACTCTTGCTTTGCTTGTATTTGGCTTTAGAAACATTTACCCTTTGACTGTCATTTGACTGAGGATACTGTAGTAGGTGGTCGGCTGGTCTGCCTTAGGACCTTGGTTGTTATTCTTATGTTCTGCAGGAGGGACAGAATGAAGGAGCAGAAAGATACTCTAGTATCTGCTCACAAAGTAAAATCCACCTGCATGATCACCAATGTCAGATTACTCTTCCAGAAGATCACTGTTGAAAAAGTTCTGCAGTCTTCTTGAAATTGCCTGTTCTTTAGGGGTTGTGAATATAAACACAAGCTCTGCAGAACTTCTTGGGATTAATTCTCAATAACTTCTCAGATAAAAGCATCTTGCAAATGCTGATTTACTTGTGCTGCTGAAATGAGCGATCATTGTTAATGAAATTTTTGGGTTTAGACTTTCTCCTTCCCTGCCTCATGTGGACAATGTGTAGACTGAAAATGTGAAGACACAGTCCTGTTTGTCCCAAGGAAACTTCTACTACTAACAAACCAAGAAAACCCCCTGTTAATGCTTTTAGAATCTGTGAAAAGTAAGTACCTTGTTTCACTTGATTTACCGGTATCTTCCATAACTTTAATAGCTGCAGATGTTCTTATGTTTTATGTTCTTATATACCTTTTTTTTTTAATGACTGCTGAGATTTTAAAGACTGAAGTAGCAGTTTCAGGGATTTGATTTATTGTTACAAGTCCTGAGCAGAGCTGTTTATTTTAAAGAATATAAATCAGAAGCTTTATTAAATGATCACTCTGCTGACAAATTCTGTTTTAGGCAAAACTATCTAAACATAATTGATCTTCTCAGTTTCAAGGTGATGAATTCTGACCATTTCAATCATCTATGATTCTGATACTGAGAAAGTATCTTTTTGGACACTTTTGGAGGAAGGTGTCTGTACACAGTGTTCTTCCTCACTCTCTGTCAGTAGCTTGTCATATCTCGACATCTTGGTCAATTCGATTTTGCTGAAGGGCTGCTCTCTCCCACTATGAAGCTACAATGAAGAGTGATACTGAGTGTGCAGGGATCCCTTTGTCTCTCCACCATCCCTGGCTATGGGAGATCTTACTCATGGCACTCTATTGCCTTGTGCAATCTGTGGCTCCCAACAGCTCCACAGGGGTTGCAGCCCTGCTTCATGGGGGACATGGGCTCCTGTCCATGGAGAACGAAAGTGCTCGGGCAGCAGTGTCCCTCCTCCTTCCTCTCCCAGAGTGGATGAGCTGTCATGGTGAGCTTTGGGCAGGCGGGGCTGGAAAAGTGGAGGTGAGGCAGGCAGTAAAATATCTATTGCATACAAAGTAATGTTCTTTCTAAATCTGTAGGTTGAACTTGTAACATTCAGCGCATATATCCTCTAATTTCAGCATGAATTGGGGTACACCAAGGTTGGTGCTTGACATTACAAATCTAATGGATTAGTTGTGGAATGTCCACCAAGCTTGCACAACAGCCTGACTGAATGACAGCCAGCTCACTGCTCGGTATAAAGCTAAGCTTTTGTTCTACTCCTTTAGTAGCCAAAATTAGAACTGATTTTTCCTTGCTGCATTTTGCCTGCAAAACTGTAATCTGCCCTGAATCTTAACGAAGAGAGAAAAGGTTGTTTCAAAACTGTGGTGCGTGTAACACAACCTTGAAGCTTACAAGTCCAAATTTTACTTCTCAGAGCTTCAGATCAAGCATACTAGGTTAACATTTCTTTAATTTCAAGAATAATATTTTTTCCTGAGTTTCTGTTTGATTTTCATGGTCAATGGATACTTTCTGGTTTGGGTATATACTGAAACTCTAAGTGTAACTGAGATTTCCCTTCTCTTAAATTAGTGGAGCCAACTGTGCTGCCTTGAAAGTATCTAAGTGGGATCACTTAGCTATGCCATAGAACAACACTCATGTTGTTCTATTTTCCCTTGCAAAAATCATGCATAATCATTACCCCTGCTTATTCTTTTTTCCAGATGCTATATTTCATTTGTGGCAAATAAGCCTGTCCAGGGCATTGGTGTTTTTCAACCATAATCCTGCTACTTATGGTCTCTTAGATATTAAGACAATGCACCTGGTATGTATTACTGCTTTTCTGAGTCTAACTTGGGACAGAAACATGACAGGAATGTAATATTTTCAAGGGAGACTATTTTTCAGACAGCACTGGCATGGAGAATCTGGACTGGGGAGAAGATTATTTTTTGGGAGATAAAGACATAGGATTAATTGAAAGGTCAGGTCCAAACTGTTTCCTTAGTAGTGCAAGGACAGCCTTGCAGTTACAGTTTAAACCTAGAATATCTAGATTATGTTACTGACTTCTGTCTTAAGCATCTTGTATGGCCTGTAGCAGCAATCACCCATGTCTTCAGAGTCAAACACAGTCTCTAAGGAGCCTTAAACAGTTCTGTGCTCCTTTTTTTCCTTCTATGTCACTATGAATAGCAGACTTCCCTTATATCCTGTCTCAATTATTATACACTCTGATTTATTAGTAATTTTTGAGACTCTTGAAAAAACATAACAGCCCAAAAATTATTGTCTTGGGTCAGACAATGCTCTAACCCAGTTTTCACAACCATGGCCAATAAATGATATGTAGGGAAGAATATAAGAAAAAAACTATTCATAGATCCATAGTTCTGATCTTCATTTCCAGCAATTTTCAGCTTAACACTTTCGGATAACTGTTCTACTCTCTCCAGAAAAGAAAAAAAAAAGAAAAAAAAAAGAAAAAAAGAAAAAAGAAAAAAAAGAAAAAAGAAAAAAGAAAAGAAAAAATAAAGAAGGAAAAAATATAAGAAAGGAAAAAAAAGAAAGAAGAAGAGTTAGTACCTGAAATATCTTTTACAAAGGCAGGAGCTTATCTGCTTAGAAGTGTATTTAACTGTTTTTAGGATTTGAACTCCAGTGGAACAGATTCAGGTATTTACATTTTTAATAGCATGTGAAATTCAGCATTTAGGTGTGCAGTATGATGTACATGAGAAAAATACTTCTAAGTGGGGTGCCACATGATCTTTTATCACTGTGAATGGGCCTCTGAAAACATCATCCCCACATTCAGTGATGGTCAAAATGGCAAGTATAAATTATTAGGAAACCAAGGAGAACAAACTAGAAAATATAATCCCCTCAGTAAACAAAGCTTCAGTGTGCCTGTGTCTTGAGTACTGCACACTCAGTGTCCATTTGTAGTAACACGGGAGAAAAAATATCAGCTAGAACTCTGAAAACTGCAGATGAGTGTCAAGGACAGCCTGTCTTCTGTAGATTTCACATGTAGAATAACTGCTTGGTATAGAAAAGACATGACTTAAGCAGAAAGGATGCAGAGAACTGGAATGAGAACTGCTTATTTTAAAAGAAAAGATCAGGAACCAAATCTAAATCAAACAGAAAGAGTACCTTTTCACATGGCACATAACTAACTGGGGTTGTCTTGGCCACAGAATGTGTTGGAAGCCAAAAATATCAAGAAAAGGATTAGAAAAATTTGTGAAGGTTAGGCTCACTGGGGAGTATTAAACCTGTTAGAGATCCAACCTCTGCCTCAGGATGTCTCTGAATTGCTAATTGCCAGAAGCTGGGTATACAGGGAAAAGATTATTCCCTCCTTGCCCACTCTTCAGGAAATAATTTCTCTGTTACAGAATGAAATTTCTTATTAAATATAGAGAGAACAGGAGAACACCTTGCAGCTGAGTGTGCCAACAATTTGGGCTGTAGTCAGACTCTGTAAAAGACTTTGTCATGGTGAAGCATGGGAACTTGAACTCCTGTTTCTTAGAAGCATTCTTAAGATAAGAAAACATTTCTTTCTGGCCAGCTCCAGCCTGGATGCCTAACTAGTGATCATAGCATTGGGAACACTCCTGCATAGTTGCAGATAAGCTGAGGGGTGGCAAATGCTTTCTCATCTCTAATTCATGTCCACAAATTATTATAATTACTTTACTATTTTTTATGCTGGTTTTATTATTTTTTTTTATTGCAAGAGCAGATACTTGTACTTGATGCCATATTATTATTGGCAGAGATGGTTCATAACACATGGTGTTCACAATAATGGTCTTATTCTGTGGTCTTTCAAACACCACTGGTCTTACAAAACGGTATCAGATTTGCTGGGTTTATACTGCTATTTGTTTTGTAAAATACTGACTTGTCTTGCCTGTGTAAGGACCTTGTATTTCTCCGTCTCTCCTGTTTCCCCAGCTGGCCTGGCCAAGTGCTGGAAGCCTATGACATTTTGTCTTTTCTTTCAAATGATACACTGTGTGCTATCAATCTCTCTCAACGCTGTTTAGTGATTTAGAAAACATTGTGGGGTCTTTTTATTTCTGAAATTTTCATTTGATCCCTTAGACACAGTCACAACCACGTAATTATCAGACTGATTCAGGAACAACTCCCTCTGCCTGTTCTCCTGACAGAAGGAGAGACAAAGTCACAGTATTTTTGTCACTGACAGTTCAGTGATGAAAACCAATTTCCAGAATGCCAGAAGCCAGGTCTTTTTGCCCTACATCTGGAAGAAACTCTGCCTCTAAGTTACACTTCTCAATGCTTTTCCCTTCCTTGGAAGTTTACTCAACGTGTTTGAACTGAGCTCTGCGTCAGTTGCTTCTTGCTAACTTTCATTTCCTATCCTTCCATTCATGTTAGTCTGTCAGGCAAAGGAGCTGGTATGGGTGGTATGGCATGACATAGTCCAATCTTTAGCACCAACTCTGCCCCTGCACTGCCAGAGTAACAGCCAGAAAGGTGAGTTAGACTGTTCCAGCAGATAGTTGTCATCAGTCCTCTAGTGGCTTTCTCTTCATGGCAACATCAAGAATTTGAGCTCAAAATTTGAGCTCAAAAGTACAAAACCAGCTCCAAATAACTTTTGGCCTGCAATGGTGTTGAGTTAATTTTATTAAAATTCTTACCTCTCCTGAGCTACTCTGTGGTCTTCATCACAATTTGAAATGTTATGGGTGGAACTTGCCTCAACTGGCTTTGGACAGTATCAATGCAGAGGGATCCAGCTGAGGAAGTCACCCTCTGCTCCCCTTACAGTGAGCAGACAGCAAAACGCACAGTTTGAACACAGATCATCTCCTCTGCTTTAGACCTGTACTTCGGGAGGAGATGAAGCATGCCCTGGAACTGCCTGTTTCTTTGCATCAGGCAAAGAGACTGGTGGAGACTGGTTGGGACGTGGGCTGAATCTCCCTGGGGGAGGACAGTTTCATAATGTAACTCAGCTAACTTAACAGCAAGCTACTGTCAGATGAGCAGGCCTCATTCCCTCTTCTTTACCACTTTCTGTTCCCCTCACATCTTACACCCTTCCTCTGGGCAGCAATGTGTCTGATCCCACGGTGACCCAGTTCTGGAATATAATTGGCATAAGAGCACATACCTGTTTTTTCGGGGCTAGCTTCACACTAATTTGGCTTCTGGAATCAGCTCATGACTAAAAGGTCCAACAAAAGCCTGTGCCAGGTCAAAGAAATTAGTGGGGATACACTGCAAGGGAGCAAGATGAGGACTCCACTTCAGCAGCAGTAGTTAGATAGACATTTCTGTACCATCTTTCTCTATATGTTGTGGCTCCAATTACAATGGTTGCTCTGGAATACATTGCCCACATCAGTCTTATAAATGAATATTTCAGTGTAAACACCTTCCCAGCCTCACACACAAATGCAGTTCAAGAACTTTGGTGCAGGTAGAAAGGCAGCTAGCTCTGCAAAGTGGCATGAGGAAATGAAGGTTTAAGTCTGGATGCTATCAAGCTAAACATTCTCAAGAAAATTGTAAAGAAATTAAAAATGAATCTCAATGAAGTTACACTAAATATGCTTCTTTATGTCCCAGTTGTAGTGCTCTGTTTAGCTCTGCCATATAAGTAGCTGGTCTCAAAAGCTGATTTTGCTGCTATGTGAGAAACAGCATTTCGCTGACAGTTTTGTTTTTACAATTATTTTTGAGCTGTTAAAAAGTCTAGTTTGGATAAGGAGACAAAGATTTGAAAAGAGATGATGTTTTCCACTGAGAGTTGTACAAGGAACTGGTGAAGACTATATGAAGTCATAATGTCATATGGATTTGCTTAGACTGAAGGAATAATAATTCACATGTACACTTTATAGTCTGTGTGCTAAAGCTTAGCACTGCCTTCCTTTAAATCCTGACATGTGTTTTTTTCCTAGCAGAACAGAACCTAAATACTTGGTAAGTGGTGTAATGCAGTGGTAAAATGATAAAACTCATATTCAGCTAAAATTGTGCTTTACTGCCCTCTTGTTTCTTTTGGCTTAAGTGAGAAGAACAAAGAAAGATGGAAAAGAAAGTATTAATGAAAATAGAGAATGGTGGTGCCAGACGGAGGATGTGACCTGTCAGAGCACTGATCTCAGGAGATTGCTCTAGGAATCCTAGCCAGGTTGGCAGCTACTGTTTGCAGCTTCTTGCTCCAACATCACACAGAGGCTTCTAAAGGCAAGCAGCTGGAGATTTTCTTCACTGAGTTTTAACTGACAGGATCATGAGTCCTTTTAAGAAAAGTGTGTTTTCCAGCAGTTTCCAGGCACAGTCTTATTTTCTGTTCTAGCACATGGTGCATCAGTGATGAAGACTGAAAGAATTTTAGTTTAATTTAGATTCAGCAATGCACATCTGTTTTTTGAGTATTATTGTGCAGATGCCGTAACTATTTTGAACTGGATTGAACAAAAATTTTGAGGAAAACTCTAAGGACTGGCAGATGGATGTGGAATTAAAAACTGCTCCAAAGCCTGAGGAAGCCATAGTGGTTTTGTTGGGCTGTTGCTCAGATCTTAAATGACTAACCTGGTCTTTTCCATCTTTAAGTGAAGGTGTATGAAAGAAGAGAGAGGCAGAGGGGATAACAAAGTCTTGCTAGGATGGCTTCACATGGCACATGAGCCTCAGGGCTTGTGATATATTTGTAATCCTGTGAAGCCCTGTTCACACTGAACAAGGCTTCTCTCATTAGAGATCCCATCCTAGGTCCAAACTTGCAAAACACATCTTCTCAGGCATTGATAATATTTCTGTAGGTAACAGTTGTCATGAAGTGTGCCCATTCTCCCCTACTCTGAATGCCAATTCCAACAAAAGTTTCAGTACAGCAGTTGCAAAAACTATTTAAACACCTATTCAAAAATTAACATTTAGATTCTAAGCCCTTTCTGAAACAGCCAGTTAAGAAAACTGGGAACAGAGATATTTCAGGGGAGATGTTATTGAAGAGGTAATTTTAGGATAATCTGAAAAACTGATTTTCCACATTTCTTTGTTAAGAATAATAATAGCTGCCTCCTGAGAGCTGAAAATAAACAAGACAGTATTGCACTAAGTTTTGTAGAAAAATGCCCTTGAGCTTCTCTGTTCTGGAAACTGAGCAGAAATCTCATGAGAATTGAGGTCTTTCTCTCATGTCTGAATAGAGACAGACTTAAATTATCATGAGAGTGGTACGTATTTATCTGTGCAGTGGTTTTAGTGGAGAACCATTTCCATAGAGGCTAAGTAGTAATAAATTGAACAACATTGAATTAATACATATTTGAACCTTAGAAGTGGGAATATGACTCACAGAACATATGCAGCTTTAAGTGGTTTGCATTTATGCTTTTTTTTCCTTTTAGCCTTTTCTTATTCTATATAAAAAAATAATTCATAGCATATAGAGTAGGCTGAAATTACATTCACTTGTCTCTGAAATGATAAAAAAATGTACATTGTATGATATTGCATATTTTGATGCTTTTTTTATTTGTTAAGTATTAAAATAGATCACTATTAACTCTGGCTATGAGGGAAGAGAGGAGACGCGTTAGGCTAACTTGTGTAGCAGCAACTGTGTATAGGTGCAGGTCAACACTTAAGTCTCTACTTTGGCCCCCACAACTCCACCATGAGCTCTGCAGCTAAGCTGTCACTTTCTCATTGTAAAAGAAACCCACTTAGTTCTGTTAGCTTTGGAGAGAGCCTTTGACCAGTCTTGGTCTTTTGATAGCTTTCACTCTTTGGGGAAAGAAGAAAAGGAAAGTAATTAAATTAGTAACTTGGCCAGCTGCAGTGGAAAGGAAATAACGATGGGCTGTGCCCAGGATAGAACAACACACCTACTTCATCTGTGCCTATTTTTGAACTGTCATTTACTTTGATTTATAACAATGGTTTTGAAATATTTTGATGACGAGAATGTAGCTTGCTCCAAGATTTGAAATAGCACAGATGTCAAAGCCAATAAATATCACACCTTTAACTCAGACAATAAACCACACACATCAAAATATGACCCCAATTTTTAATTAAATATATTTGTGCAGGAGAGGAACTGTTTCTGAAGAACTTCAAGGGAAGTGGCAATTTTCACTAAAATGCTGTCCTCTGGCCCATGATGCAGGATGCCTCTTAGAAGAAAAGTGTGTTTCTGTGGATCCTATCAGGAAAGATTCACTACTTGGTTTTGATATGGTACATCGCATTGAGGTGCACTGCGGTACATGTTTAAGTCCATACCAAAAACAGTTGCCAGGCTTTTTGGACATATGGTAAATTTATGTACAATGTGCCAGTGCCAGATCCAGTGTAAATGTCCAAAAGAATCTTTGGCTTATTTTTAGTGAGTAAACAGGTAATTACCAATGATCTCTGAAATCAGGAAAAGCCTCTGGTGTGGAGATTTAAGAGACTAAATGGCTCACCATCCTGGTAAATAGAGTATTTTTCGTACCTAGGTTGCTGGCTCAGATGTATCTGACTCTAATACTACACATAAGTCACTATTATCTCCTATTGTTTAAAGAGCAGCTGCTATGAAAAAGATTAAGTGATCTCCATTTAACTCTTGATGGGCAAATAAGCATATGTCAATCGACATTCAATTGATAAAAAAGCCAAACTGAATAAAATAAGAGCTGAAATACATGCCCCTTTCATTACCACTGTTCAACCAAACCTTTCTTTGTATTACTGGAATGTTTGCATAAGCTTTATTACTTTCCCATTTCCAGACAGCACTCCAACCTCAGCTGAAGAAATACCACAAGAAAATCTGCTCTTACTGAATTTCCAGATGCTTGAAGCAGGTTGGCCTGGGAATTGCAGTGTATCCCTCAGACCTCTTCCCTCGTTTTCTTTTTACAGTCCTCATGGTCCTGGTAGACACTCACCTTCCAGATGTAAGCAACATGGACATAATCTTCACACAGCTGCACTGTCTTTTGTCTATCACCTAGCAAGGGAGAGAGAGGTTTGACCCAAGGCCTGTGTGGTAAAGAGATGATAGATTTTGCCCTCCCCTTCCTTTATTCCCCACATCCTCTCAAGCAGGTTCCAGATTTAAGACTGAGCAGACACAGAGATGTTTGTGAAATGAACAGAGAAGAGCTTCTGGATACATTAAAGATGAAAAATGTAGCTCCCAGAAGAGGGGTCAGAATAGGTGACAGAAAGCATGGCTTAAACAGCAGGGCAGAACAGCTTGTTTTAAGCTGGTTAAAACAAGCAGTTTGGGAACTGGCTTCAGTTTCTACAGCCATGCACCATAGCTCCTCCACTTCAGCTTTTCAAGAAGGTATCTTTATTTCTTTTCTTTCCCCAGAGGAAAATTGTGCAATGGTATCAACTATCAGCCTAAAGCCCAGATCACTGGGTAAGTTTGTGGTGATGAATCAGGTGGTTCATGATGATGGCCAAGGTCAGGCTGGGAAGTCAACCAGTGGGTCAGAGTCAGGATCAGTGGGGCACATGTCCAGACACAGTGAAGTCTGCACCGTATCCCCAGTGAGGCCAAGACTGAGAGATTCTTAATCAGCTCCCAGGGAAAGGGTTGTCAGCCCTGGCTGAGGTGTCCCCACAGCACTGCATGGGCATGCTCTTCCAGTATCACCATCTTGCTATATGTGTATGTGGGAGAAAGCAAAGTTCATACATTCTGCAGCAAAAGGCGGCAAAATTTGCAGTGGTCTGTAATTTCACATGAGATTGATGGTTCCATTTCTGGTCCTGCCAATCCACCCTTCACAAGGACAGGCAAAAGAACAGCACCATCTGTGCCCTCTCTGTCAAGCATTTTAGTCATCCTAAGATTAGATTTTTGGGTGCCTGAAAGATGGTTAGCAAAAGTAATTTCAAACATTTTGTTAACATATTTGATTTAAATATTTCTTTCCACAGCTTGGATAGAGATCCAACCCTGTAACCGCCCCAGAGAATGAGTGGGTAGGACTGTTCCTCACTATTTCTTTCTTAAATGCTATAGTACTTTATTTTTATTCTTCCTGGATATTTTGGAAATGGAATGATTCTGCTCAATGACTCATGGTAAATGTCTGATTTAGAGTCAGCAAATGCAATGTAAAGCATGCACAATCTATAGACTTACAGGAAGCATGTGGATCACATTTAAGTTAAATCTGCAGCACATTTTTAGTGAATAAATGCTGTAAAGCCCTGATTCCAGCTACACAAAGATCATTTCAAGGCAAGCAAATCCTCAGGTGGCACAGGTAGGCACTCTCCTGAATGCTGCAGGAATAACGCTTGGAGCATAACACCATCACACTTCACAGTCCTCCCCACTGCACTGAGTCACCAGTGTGAGTCAGAGCAGCCCTGGTAAAGTGCCCTAAAATTCTCCTTTGCCCACCTGCACTGCCTCCTCAGGTTGTGTCAAGTTTTTGCTATCTGTCAGCAAGTATTATTTAGAACTGTTGACAAATCACAATAGGAATTGCCTCCTACCTTAAAAAATTGTATTCATACAGAACTTGGCACATACTCGCATCTTATTTCAGGAGTTCCACTTCTAGTTCCAATTTGAATGCAAGAAAAGCAGAAGTGGAAATATTTTTTTAATAGTTGATCAAGAATTTTCAGACCTTGACATGGCTTCAGATTTTATCTAGCTTGCCAAATTTGGGATGAAGGTTTGAACCTCTTTAAAAGTTTCACAAGAATGAAAGGCATCACAGGGCAATAGTTAGAGCAGACAATATGAAGCAAATGATCTGAATTATTTTTCAGATACCGTCCTGGGATAGTTGTGCAGCCACAGAGGAGCTCTGAAACTCTTTGTTTCTAAATAGGTATATGTATAATTATACCTTGTAAAATACATGCAGTATGTTAAAATAATTTTCAATACTGATCCTATTACTACTGGTCTGAAAGGCAACATAAAAGTAGTTAAACAGCAAACAGAAGACATGTTCAAGCTGAATTGCATGAAGGTCCAAATTCAGTTAAGTACTTAAGTACATCCATAACTTAAAGCAATAAATATTACTGTCTCTCACATACATAATGTCATGCATATGCTTAGGTGCTTAACTGGACTGGAGCCTAAATTCACAAAAGCTACAGGGACTAAATCTCTGTCCTTAAATTTTGCACCTTTGCTGATATTCACTTTAGTAATCTTTACAGTGATAATTTTCTTTATATTTACAGAAAATATGTTGTCCTTTAATATGGTATTTTTGAGTATGTGCATGTGCATGTGCATATGTGTGTGTCTGCAGTCTAGGCATCCTTTTTAAGATGCTCCTTAATGCTTCCTAATGTAAGTATTTTCCTATTGATTAGATCATACACATGCTACTGCACTTACTCAAATAACACCGCAAGATTTTTTTATTAGAATTTTCTCACCAAAAGGATGAATGGCATGAATATCACCATTGCATTTGCAAGATGCTATACAGCACCACAGCCTCTCAGAGTCCTGAATAACACCAGTCGTTCCTGATCTGAAAGCTGTGTAAGTCTGTTTGTGTAGCATTGTGTTTGACATCATTAACACTAGGAAGCCTTGATATGAACTTCTGAAATTCTTGAGATGAGATCCATATTCAGGGCTACTAAATGTTGATGTGACTTTTATCCAGACAAATACTGTATGCTACTTAAACTATATTTAATCAAAACTGGATTTTATTTCTACCAAAATATACAATTATGATTCACATGGCTCCTTGCTTTGACTTTTCAGATAATTTTAAAAAATGAAAGTAATATTTACTTTTCCCTATTTCTAGAGTTAAATTAGACTATTCCAAGAGTTTCCAACAAAGACAGCTGTGTCTCAAATGACTTAGATTTCCAGTTTAATTTCACTAAAAGCCCAGCTGCTTAGATGTTTACCTAAAGTTCTAAATTACTAAATCATATCTCCCATAGGAGAAGGTCTTCATTTGAAAGCATCAGCAGTGGGAGAACTCACTGCCTCTTTATAAATTATTTGATTTGATATTTAACTTTATTGTTAGAAAATTGTGACTTGTTTCCAAATTGCATATGTGTGAAGCATCATCTTATATTTTTACCCTTTGACTTGAATGTCTTGACAGTGAATAAAATACTTTGTCTCAGTGAAAGTACTTAAGCCACATAGTTTCCTTTCTGCACATTCTTTTCAAGCTTCTTTCACTGTTTCCTCTCAAACTGTCTTTCTAAATTGGAGATACATGGATTTGACAGATGGACCATTTGGTGGATAAGGAACTGGCTGGATGGTCTCACTCAAAGCGTTATGGTCACTGGTTCAATGTCGAAGTCGAGACCAGTGACGTGTGGTGTTCTTCAGGGGTCGGTGTGGTGGTTGGAACTAGATGACCTTTAAAAGTCCCTTCCAACCCAAACCATTGGGTTGGAATTCTATGATTCTATTTCTATGATTTTTTGTTTCAAAATTAGAAAGAGTCCAAGTAACTCTTGCTGTCACCAACAGGTTAAAAATTTTGTCTTTTCTCTCTCTTTCAAAGCCATCAAGCCTGATTGTATGACCCACTTTGTAAATTCACCCTGCCGTGATATTTCTTTTCAATCTCCTCAGTGATTCTAAATCCTGTAGACCAATGCAGGACAAGGTCAATCTCATTCTTTGATACTTTGACTTTATGTATAGGCACTCGTCATTGTGAATAAATTTTAAAAAATAGTAATTACTGTAGATTCAGTGGTAATCCAAATTGTCTCCTTGAATTTCTTTGGCAAAATTCTTCTGTAAATGGAAATACAGTTGTAAGGCAGAACAATGGGCACAAAGAAGGAAACAACTTTTTATTAAGGATGTTTTTCCTAATTTTATGAATAAAAAATACTTATTTCTTTTTCTATTGTGGAAGAATCTAGGATTAGATCAAGAAGAATACTTACACTCCCTTCTTTGCAACTCTTTATTGTTGCATTTGTATAAAACACGTATTTTAGGATGGTGTTAGTCAGAAATGGATCTAAAACATCAACTTTACTTATTTTTTTCAATCTGTCTTTCAGTTTCAAGTGTTCCTGTAGCAGCAGTCACAGCGCTTTGTGGATCAAGGTCAGTTTAGGAGCTGCAGGGTAATGATAAGACCTCAGTGGCCCCTGTGGCTCCATTTCAAGTAATGGAAAATTTAGTGTATCCAAAGTTTGTGTGGTAGATTCAGTATTAAGAAATTGGACTGAAATACTCAAGCAAGCAAGATTTTTCATCAGATTTAAATACTCCATACTTTTGCTTGGATCATGACTGGAAAACTTTGTTAACAGTCACATTTTGTTAGCTCTTTTAATCTTCACTGAAGCACAGAAAGAATATAATCTATTAGAAAAATCTCCCAGAATTCTTGACTTCCTTTTTTTTACTGAAATTAGATTATTTTTCTTTTTTCCATTCCATTTATGACTTTATTTCTGCCTGTGTCCAAAAGCACCATCGAGAAAAATGATGCACGTTAGATTCTCAATCCAAGATGAATCTGAAAAAAAGAATTGCCATAATAAATCTACTGCTACAGACAGATCTTATGTGAGTTTCTTTATCCTGAGGGCATGACAATGAGAAGTCATGCTAACACTTGTAGAGGATGTTCCTGATAAAAAACACATATTTTATCCCAACTCACACCCATACTGTGTATTTAGATGTTGTGAAACACTAGTCTCTTCATCACAGACAAGTTTCTGAACGAAATAACCGGAGAGCATGAGAATTTAGAGGAGAGAAAATGCAGAAAACAAGAATGAAAAGGAGCCTTAGAGATACTGGAGAAGACCAGATGGAAAAATACTAAAGGTTATTATTTCTGCTGAAGAGGTTCCCTGAGCAACTGGTCAGTACCCATAAACCACCAAGTATATCATGACTGTTCTGTGGCTTGACTGCTCATATTTAATTTCATATTTTTATGCCAAGGAAATAATAGAGATCACAGATATACTATCACACCTGAACTCTGAGGAGTGTGACACTCCTAAAAGCTGATGTATAGACAAAAGCAAATTTATACCTAGTGAAAGGTTGAACAGGAGTCATTTGCAGAAACCTTGAAAACATGATAGATTAAGCTTATGTTTCAACAAAGTATTACACTTTGGCATTTTTTTGTCTAAACCATTTTGTTCACCAGTGACTGTGATGACAACGCACTCCTACAAAAAGTTGGTATCAACATATTTATTTTGGAAGAGAACGATACAAACCTGCGTAGTTGTTTAAGCTAAATCAGTAACAAAGTGCAAGAATGTCTGTATTTGCAGTGTACCTAACATTATCAAATAAACAGATGAATGTATCACTGAAGAAGAAAAATGCAGACTACACAGAATAATCTGTAGCTTCATTAGTCAATAAATATAAATGCTTTGATTTCTTCCTTCAGTTTTTTTTTTTTTTTATTACGGATAAATACACGCAAACACCTCTCTTCTGGCCAAAATGAAGCGTCCTCATTTTGAGTGTCCAAGACAAATGGCCTTGCTGATTTGCAAACTCCTGCCACTACTTCTATCTCAGATGTACCTACAACTGCAGCTTCCAGCTCCTGGAAAACACTCGTGTCTTAAACCCTTTAAATCTAATCACTGCACAACAGTATCATTCTTGCTCGAGTTTCCAACTAATATGGCTTCTTTTAGGATTATTTTTCCTGCTTTATTAGAAACTTGTAAGTATATCAGTCTAGAAAGACCTCAGCCACAAAGATTTCCTTGCTTTTATGTTTCTGAGCGTAAACGAGGTAGCATTTGTAAGTGGCTGAGAAATGGAATTTATACTAGTCCCTTCCAGACCTCTGACTCAAATCTTCTTTCCCTCTCCCTCCCCTAGAACTCTGAAAATGTCATGTGTTCAAATCAGTGACCAAGAAATTGCGAAAAGGGCAAATTTACATTATTTTGGCTGGCATAACAGTTATTTCACATTAATTTGTGACAACCTTAAATGATTATCAAAGGTAAGCTTGTGAGTACTCATGAGCCTAGGGGTAATGCTTTGCAGTGCCTTCAGAATCACCAAGCAGTGTATATTTAGATACATATTCCAGACTCTTCACAGAAATTCTATGCACTATTGGTAATAAATTTTAGATTCACTTTATCCATTTCCATTTGGAGCAATTCTTTTAACCAGCAATATTAACTTTCTATTATGTAATTACAATTAAAATCTTAAATATCAATTACTTTAGAACTGTGAAAATAAAATAAAACTTCCAGTAATAGTTCATAACTACATTGAAAATATAATATTTTACAATGTTGTAGGTTTACTAGAGATACAGGATTTCCAACAATAATCAAAGACTGAATTCTCTGACTCAGACAGTCTTTTCCAGTCCTAAATTCCTGTATCAGAGACCTTTATACAGTAAAAGCAGTGTAGATGTTGTGAATTTAACCTTAGTATTATTAACAATCATTTAAGCAGAGAATCTATAAAATGTTACTTGCTGAAGAATGATTTTCTGTTACAATCTTAAACCAAAACCTGACATACTTTTCAGTTGTTCTCAAAATTTAAAATAAAAGTAAATTACATATTTATTAAAATAATTTAAAATATTATCCACTGAATTCCACAAACATATCAATTTCCATGCTCACATTTGCCCATGTGATTATCACTACTGCAAGAAGAAATTTTTACATGTACATGCTGAATTTACATCCAGACCAGGCAACAGCCTACTCAAACTGCATGTACAAATAAGTTCAAAAGAAATTTCTCAGGTGGAAATTTAATGTAATTTAGTATCTTTTAGAGTTATTTGACATGTTTTAAAAGGTTTTTTTCTGTATTTACTGAAATTCATTTGACAGACTTAAGATAGAAACGTAAAGGTCATGCCTAGTCATGAAAGCTTTTATTTATCCACTGGCTGACACAGGATGAGAAGCAGCTGACAGTTTCCTCAGCTTCTCATCCTAACACATCTTACCATTTCTTTTGTACTCTGAAAACTGGATAACATTTCTCTGATCGAGTTCTCATGTATTTTTTCTAAATGATTTGCCAACTATTTTGCCCACTGCAGAGGTCCCATCCAATTTAATAAACCATAAACATGCCATTCCCTAGCTCACTGACAACAACTTGTAGCCAACTGATGTACTGAAATAAGAGAGGAGTAGAAATTGCTTTATAACTTTCATTTATCTTTCTTTTTTCTTTCCCTTTCTCTTCATTGTCTGTTTTCACAAGCTTACAGAAGGCAAGAAATAACTTGACTGCTGGTATAAACTTACACTGATGGAGGAACTTGGATTTAAAACAAATCAAAACATTTTCCAATAGTTCAGCAATTGTGCCCACAACAAGAAGAGCCCAAATAATGATTGCTCTAGTTCATCCCTCCTATAATCAAAACATACTGACACCTAAACTAAAAGATTTACAGAGAGATGAGGAAAAAAATGAAGCATCATAAAAATATTAACTAATAGGTTAATTATTTAAATGCAACTAACCTGCAGATAATATATCTCCAAGGCTCAATTTTGACATTTAACATTCAAAATTACCAAGAGAATTCAAAACCAAAATGTAACGTCTGTCCTTATAACTCTTCAATAGTTCAGTTGATCACAAAATATACATTTTATTGGAACACATAAATTCAAGCAAATGAGATTAAATAACGGAATACAGAAATTTGCTATATATGTGATTCAAGTATAAGCCAAAAAAATCAACAAAAACAGCCTCTGATAGTATTGCAGAGATGTTCAGTTTATACAGACTCACAGTAAAATTCACACTAAACTTATCACTAAACAAGAGCTGCATTGAATCCAAGGCTGTTTTGGTTTTACGTATCAATATGTTATTAGATCATTACATTTTTGAGTCTGTGTTTGACATACATATATATGTGTATATATATGTATAAAGTTCAAACTTATCAACTGCAAAATTATTTCAAGACTTCAGTAATATTATACATTGCAAGTGTAGTCTTGGGAAAATACACTAATTGCTTCCTTCTTTAGTAAGTTTCAATAGATACTGTTGAGTAATGGAACAAAAGTGCTCAGGAAAAGGTGTTGCCCTCAGAATTTCCATGTATTCCATGAGAATTGTATCATCATGTAAAAAAGCTGGCTCCCACATAATGTCACATCGAACAAAAGGGTGGTGTGAGGAGACAGGGTGAGGCTGGGATTGCCTGCAGAGTTTTGTTTCTTCTCCCTGGGCAGCTCTCCACAGCATTTGTTCACCTGCTGCATAAATGTTGGAAAGAATGCGATACGTTGAAAAGATGCTAACCTCAAAGATTATATCTGAGCAGCTGTCAGTGTGCTTTCAAGCATAGTGTAATCAGCAAAGATTTATTTCAGAGATATGATAAGGGTGAGGTTGACTGCAGCTTTTTATTTAAAATTATCAGAAGATTGCTATGGCAGTGACTAGGGCAACAGCAAAAACAAGGAACCAGCCAATATAGCATATACATATATTACACATATTACTTCTTTTACATCAGCTGATATGGCAGAACTTCAACTCCCCTCAGAGCTTTTCCATTTGGACCATGGAAACTCAGTCAACCCGTTTCAGGGGTTCAATTCAACGGCCACAAGCAGCCTAGTGCAAAGGAGATTTACAGTATGTCTAAACCATATAATATCCCTGGAAACTCATGCTAATATCTTTAAGTAAATGGGTAATTTTTAAGATTTTTGAGTATGATTTT
>NW_010192798.1:0-11399 GCF_000695765.1 Mesitornis unicolor | reverse complement strand
CAGCAGGTTCCCAGTGTATTAACACTTTCTCAAGTATAGTAAACATAGTGAGGAACTTGCTGACATTCTGATTCTCTCTCTCCTCCACCTCTACTTTTAATCTTTTGTTTCCTATTTATCTGTTTTTGGTGAAGAAAACACAACACCTATACGTACACTTAGAAAAGGATTCCTAGAGAGTGTCGCACAAAATTACCCTTCTTAGCCAGCTTTTGTGTTACTTATCAGATAATAGTTTATATATTTTAATTTTCTTTTTTTAGTGTTCTAGAACCACATCCCTCTAATTTATCTTTACTCAATTCTAAATAGTTATTCTATTATCTATTATTTTGGAGGAAAATAGTACTTTCTACTTGGTGAGATGTAAGGTAAGAAAAATGAGAAGATCTGAACTTACTGAGGACCAATGTCTCTCAAGAGCCTTTAATTTTGGTATATTTGTGTTGCCACATACACATTTACCAGAAGGGAAGTCTCTTAGCTGGTGATGGGAAAACCTACAAGGGAAGATTTGTGACAGATGTCTATTCCAGCTCGCACACAAGTATATAATGACACTGGCTTTCCATCAATGAAGCATCTTGCATTGAGAGAGTATAGGGCCAGGATTCCCAAACCTGTTGAATTTGGGTTACTGAAATTGTGAACTTCAAAGCCAGTCTGTGTTACAGTTAAGTAAGAAATGCAAATGCAAATATTTTCAGGCAGCTAACTTGGGTTTTTCATAGAAATTAATAAGTCTGTAATTTGGAAACACTGATTGCTTTCATCTTTCTCTCACTCTTAAATGTAACTTTAAACATTTGTGGAAATGGGTCACTGGCTGAAATGTAATAGTTTTGCCAAAGGTAGAAGTCAAACAAGGAAGACAGATTAAGTGTAAAGTCTTGGGAGCTGGCAGAATTAACTAGAATTCTGTTTAACAACTCAATTCTGAAATTATTAATGACTTGTCCTTGCAAACCTAAAAAAAAGTTTGTAGCTGTGGATTCCTTCCAAAGCCATATATCTTATTAATTTTAATACATTTTCAGTGTAATCAGTCAGAATACAATGGAAAACACAATGAACATAAAATAATCCGTAAGGTGCTGTATGGATTTCATTTCTTGAGAGAGAAAATTCATAAAGAGGATGCTCTTTCAGGTTAACTGTTCCATAAGGGTGAGATCATCAATTGAGAATATGGGAAAAAATCAAAGCATGTCTTATTTTACAGACATAGTAATTTGTTATTAATCCTTGCTCCCACTGAAGTCAACAGTAGATGGTTGCTCAGTTCAGCAAGAGAATAATCAGTGCTGTAGTTTGGGACAATAAAATACAGTCTCCTAATTGTCCCTACAGAGCAATACTCCTGGACTTGGAGCATCACCTTATATTTTCCCCGGATTGAGATCCTTTGGCTTTGCAGAGACAGTTAGCCATGAAAATAATACCAGATCTATGTACTACATTTGAACATCCTAAGAATTTGAGTAACTAGTTTTGTATAGGTGTTGGCTGGTCTGGCAGCCCAGATCTTCAGAAGCTCATCACTGTTGGATTCAGCAATCATAGGTTTTCAGGGGAGAGTTTGTGCGTAGTTTTGTACTGCAATAACTTACTTCAGTACTGTGAATACCATTAGGTGAGAGAGCATGTTTGCCTATGTAGGTCTAAGAAGCCAACTATATTCCAAACTGACATGCACATTTGTCTGTGATACACAAATACTTTAATGTTTTTATATAGAAATTCATTTTATACACAGATTTATATAAAAATTAATTTTAGGCATATAGACTCATAGAATAGTTTGGGTTGGAAGGCATCTTTAAAGGTCATCTAGTACAACACCTCCCTGCAACGAGCAGGGACATCTTCAACTAGATCAGGTTGCTCACAGCCCCATCCGACCTGACCTTGAATGTTTCCAGGGATGAGGCATCTACCACCTCTCTGGACAACCTGTTCTGGTGTTTCACCACCCTCATTGTAAAAGTTGTCTTTCTTATATCTAGTCTAAATCTACTCTCTTCCAGTCTAGAACCATTACCCCTTGTCTTATCACTACAGACCCTGCTAAAAAGTCTGCCCCCATCTTTATTATATGCCTCCTTTACGTATTGAAAGACTGCAGTGAGGTCTCCCCAGAGCCTTCTCTTCTCCAGACTGAAGAACTCCAACTCTCTCAACCTTTCTTCATAGGACAGGTGTTCCATCCCTCTGATCATTCTTGTGGTCCTCTTTTGGACCCACTCCAACAGGTCCATGTCTTTCCTGTGCTGAGGGCTGCAGAGCTGGATGCAGTGCTGCAGAGCTGGATGCAGTACTCCAGGTGGGGTCCCACCAAAGCAGAGTAGAGGGGAAGAATCACCTCCCCTGACCTGTTGGTTATGCTGCTTTTGATGCAGCCCAATATAGAATTGGCTTTTTGGGCTGCAAGGACACATTGCTGGCCCATGTCCAGCTTTTCATCCTTTGTATGCACAAATCCTTTTCTGCAGGGCTGCTATCAATCTCTTCATCCACCAGCCTGTATTGATACCGAGGGTTGCCCTGACCCATGTGCAGGACCTTTCAGTTGGCCTTTCTGAACTTCATGAGGTCCATATGGGTCCACTTCTTGAGCCTGTCCAGGTCCCTCTGGATGGCATCTCACCCTTCAGTCATGTCAAATGCACCACTCAGCTTGATGTCATCTGCAAACTTGCTGAGGGTGCATTCAATCCTGCTCTCTACATCATTGGTGAAAATATTAAACAATAATGGTCTTACTATGGACCCCTGAAGGACACTACTTTTCACTGATCTTCATCTGGACATTGTTCCATTGACCAGTACCCTCTGGACATGACCATACAACCAATTCCTCATCCACCAAACAGCCCACCCATGAAATCCTTATCTTTGCAATTTAGAGAGAAGGATGTTATAGGGGCCTGTGTCAAAGGCCTTACAGATAGATGACATCTGTAGCCCATTCCTGTTTCACTGATGTAGACACTTCATCATAAAAGACCACTAGGTTGGTCAGGCAGGACTTGCCCTTGGTGAAGCCATGCTGGCTGTCTTGAATCACTTTCATGTCCTCCATGTGCTCTAGCATAGGTTCTAGGAGAATCTGTGCCATGATCTTCCAGGAACAGAGGGGAGGCTGACAGGTAAGTTGCTTCATGGGTCCTCCTTTCTATCCTTTTTAAAATGGGTGCAATGTTTCCCTTTTTCCAGTCAGCAGGGCCTTCACCTGACTGCCATGACTTTTCAAATATCATTCAACTATCAAATATCATGCACATGGTTGGACTCTGAATCTGTAACATGAGGGATTGTTGTGGCTAAATGAATTCATCTGAAGGTTTTGTGCTGCAATGTGAACTGAAGAAGAGATAGTATTCTACCAAATCATGGTCATTTACTATGCTTGTAACTATTATTACTGATACCTTAAGCTACTGATAGCACAGATCAATACGTTTAATCTAATATAAGCAAATTCTTTGTACCATTCCCATATCTAACAGTTCACCAAGAGTTTATTGCTTAAAAGTCTCACACTGGCCTTTTAGATATGTTTTTTTTAATAACAGCGTCATCAAATGTTATTTCTTGATGTACATTTTATCTCAAACCATACAGTCTATAGTCATAATAGTACAGTCTGAAAATCTATGACAAGAATTTCAAAGACAGGTAACTTTGAACATTTATAGGAATATTTTTTTATTTACAGCTGGTAGATATTGTTGTGTTACTTGCCTATGTGTTGATTTCTAATACCTTCTTGATTAAATTCTGCCAAATTTTGAAGTCATAGTTGTTTGAAGTTTAAATAGCAGTTTACTTAAATTAAATTTGCCTCTTAAGAACATCACATTTTCCAAAACAGTAATGACCTTAAATACTTCCTTAACTCAAAAAGTGTTTGCTAAATCAATAAATCACTGTGAGAAGACAGAATTATGCTTTTTGACCTGAAAGAGAATGCAAATGTCACCAGAACATTTTGACAAGTTCTTCTTGCAAGAGTTCTGTCAGGAAAAAAATCACATATGAAACTCACAACTCTTCCAAAGATTTAAAAAGTACTTATTTCATTGCTACTATATATAAACCCTCAAAAAATGGATATTGTAGGATATTTTTGAATAATTCTTTCTAAAATTTCTTTCTATTAAAGTTGTTTGTGAAGTCTAGGCCACTTTCTCCACTTTTCAGCAGTGTTCAATGAAAACTCATTGACAATGAAACAACTCAATGACAATGAAAGATTTTTATTGTCCAATATAATGATATTGCTACACTGGAGAATTTTCAACACCATATAGTTTAAAACTGGCAAGCAAGAATGGGTTCTGTTCTAAAGTCATCGTTGGCTTTTTGGTGTCAATGAAAGGTTGTAAAATTAAGGAACTTTGAAGGAAAAAGTCTGGGGATAGAGAAATAATAAAAGAATGAACCAAGTTTCAGCTTTTTGTAAAAGAAGTAGATAAAATAGAATGTTCAGTTAATATGTAAAACTGTGGTCCCATAGTAATGGCAAACTAGGAGAATGATCCAGAAAACTTTTTTTCTCATAGGATTATTTCCTATTCACACAGACAATCTCTTAGAAGTGAGAGCTAGTTGAAAGCTAGTTGTACTAGTTGTAAGAAAAGCTACTAGAACTATTTTTTCCTTAGAAAACAAAACTGTCATTCCTAATCAAAAGGTATGACAACTGTTTACGTTTTGTTGTTGGTTTTTTTTAAATATATACTTCAGGTTAAAAAACCTACAAAACTGAATGTTTGTATCCCCTTTTTTTCCTCTTCTCTTTTGTCTTCCTCTTTCTATTTCATGAAAAGAAAAAGGAAAACAGAGAAAAGGAAATTAACATATTTTTTTGTCTTACATTTCTGTTAAAGTACTGTGCAATTTGTACAGGAAATTTAAAAATCTTTGTCTGTTTTTCCCCTCTAAAATGGAAAATGTACTTTTCAACCTGATTAGTTCATAAAAAAATTTATAGAAAGAATTTTAAAAGATAAAGCTCTAAGCTTCCTTTAAAGAAGAAAAATAAAAATTCAAGAAACTTAGGGCAGTCTTCCAGTTTACGTTCATTTCTCATGCTGTGGTTCAGCAAGACTAGCAGTCTAGGAAAATAACCATTATACTCTTTCTTACATGAATGGGACTCAGCAAGTTATAAATACAGGCTTCTTCAATGCTGTGGGTTTTATAATGCAGCAGAATATTTTGCGAACGGAAACATTCGCCCTTGCTAGTGTTTAAGTTGTGCAAAGTGTCTTGGTGGCAGCAGCCTCACTGATGACAGCACTTTTCAATGCTCACAGTGTCATCCACCCAGAACCGGGGATCACGAGCTTGCGTGGTTACTTGGCTACAATGCATGTGTGATGGAACGTGCCTCCTGGGAATCCCATGGCCCGCCACTGCCCAAATTACTGGCCAGTCCAAAATTATCTTCATCCATCCCTTCCTGGGAGGTCACACACTGAGAAGGTCTCCATTTTGCTTGCAATGTAATTTCCCAGTATATTTCTATAACTCTCACCAAAGTCTCTACAAGCAAAAAGAGTTTTCTTATCTATTAGCATTTACAGGGACTTGGATATAAGACAGTTTAATTTTTAAGGTAGCTATGTCTTATATGCCCAGAATATATATTTTTAGCAAAAAAATTTAAAAAACTCCACAAAATTCTCAGGAATAAGGTTGATGATGTATCATTTATCATTTAAATTCTAAATTAATTTCAAAATACTTCAAATTACCTATAGATTTCAAACTCTCTTTTAGAGAGAGGTTTCTTCATATTACTTTGTTTTTAGCTAAATAATCTTGAAAATTTAATAAGAATTTATCTCTTTGAAATAGTTTTTTTTTACATAAATACCAGTTAATAAAACACTTTATATCTTTTTCTTTTGTATCTGGTTGGCAATGCAAGATGCCTACTTTACACATTTCACAAACTGACCTTAAGGTTCCATATCAAGATTAGTTTTTAACTGACAAGTACAGTGCAAAAATGTAAATATTATGATCCTCTGTGCTCCTAGAGTGGCTGCATGTTAGTTCACTAATGTTCATTTATTAAAAATTAGATAACTTTAAATGTCACTATTAATTCAGTATTGTTGGTTTTATCTCTGAGTTACTTATAATTTGGATTATATTCTGATTCAAAATAGTTTACAGAAGAACTTTGAGCAAAGACCTTAAGATGTAGTTTCACAGTTTCTTAAAATAATATTTTCAACTAATAAAAATTACACTTATACATTACAAATGGATTCATCATCTGCACTTCTGGCAAGGAAACTTTTGAACTTTACACATCTGTTGTCTAGTTCATCCAACAACTGAAGGCAAATAGATCTGCCACCTGTTTATATAGCATGTGTGTCTGTGTGTATTTTAAAAATTCCCACCAAAACTGTGTACACTTTTCAGTCAAACATCCAAGGTTGAAATGGCCTTATATGTAATGAAAATTGAATTGGAAAGGCAGATATTTCAATCCAAATCTTGATATTTTTCTCCTCAGGCTGGCGAGAGCTGGGAGAATGTGTACTCATCTCATCTTATCTCTCACCTCATCTAGGTGTTCCTGCTTCCGCAGGGGGATTGGACTAGATGATCTTTTGAGGTCCCTTCCAATCCCTAACGTTCTGTGATTCTGTGATTCTGTGATACTCAGTTTCACAAAAAAAAAGAACCCACACATATTTCAATCTCTGCTAAAAGTTCTGTTTTTGTCAAAGTATGCACAATTATTTTCTTCTCCCTCAGAGCTGTTGACAAAGCATAAGCCATATTTATCCCAGGATAATGTGATCACATCTTTAGCTAGCTTGATGCCAACCTAACCATGAGCCTATCATCTCAATTATGATGCAGAGAATAAATGAAAATCTACTATGCCAGCTGTAATTTTAACCAGTGATTCATTATCTCATCAAACAGAGGTCTGTCTGACTTCTTAAGCATAATTTCTTTTAAGTGAGAAAAACGTTCTCACTTTGATCTCTTTCCTTAGGACTGCATAGCTCTATTGAACAAGTGTTTTCAACTTCCCCTCTCACTCCCCTTTCAGTTCATCCACTGCATTCGTTTACCCACTGCCATATTGTCATTTTCCCTCTATTCTCTAGCTCCATCCCAATGTGCGCCCTTTATTCCTAACCTTGTGCCAAGCCCTTGGCTGAGACAGGTTTGGCTTTTTCTGCTGTGCTTTCTAGGCCAGCAGTGGAAACTCTCACCTTTCATCCCCCCCACCACTCATGGCAGGTGCACTTGCTCCAGAGCTTGCAGCAGGAGGTGAAAAGCATGCAAAGGTTGTTTTCTAGCTGAGTTTGTGTGCAAAGGGCTTTGTTCCTTTCTTTCTCAAAAAAAGCCAGCAATTTTTTCTCCCCAAGACTGAAATTTGTACAGCATCCTGCTGAGCAGCTGTGAATTAAATACTGCACTGGATCCAGGTAACAACTTGGGGTGCTACTAGGATTCATTAAAGGTCTGTATGTGCACCAAAAGGCAGTATTAGTCACTGGATATACTGGCTACTAGTCAAAGTCAAAGGTTATTGTGGGTCTGTGGTCTATAAGGCTTACTAAGGGTTCTCCACTCTGGTTGTTTATTATTTCATGACTGCTGTATCCTGCAGTTATTAACACAGGGCAGTGTGCTGGATGCTGTCCAAACAGACCAGAAGATGAATCCTACCTTGAAGAGTTCCCCTGCCTAGGGAAAGCCATGGAGGAAGGGGAAGTAAGACAGTAAAGAAATCAAGGGATGATATTCCTCGGCACGGTATGGCAATGCTCTCACCTGCTTAACTGCTGCCAGTTCTGGGAGGAGATGTAGCACAGAAAGGTCTTGTCCTCATATGAGTACAGCCATGATTTGTAAGGGAAGGAAGTGTTTTGTGACCATCTTTCCTGTGGCACATGTTTATGCTGTGCTAGCTGGTGTTAATTGAAAAGCTAATTCTCCCCAAATATTGTAGTATATTTGCCCCACCCCTCTTCCTCCTTTTTAAGCCAATGTGTATAGCCCATTTTAAAGTACTATTTACTTAAACAATATGTTCCCCTTGATCAGTAACCACTGCATGCATTTTGATCCCAGTCCAAGCATGATCATGAGCATGCACTTGAGTTCAGGACACACTTAGACCCAGCACAGCCCAAGTACTTGTCTGCTTTTGATTCAGCATGAGGAGAGCCACATAACACGCACCAGCTCCCAGTAGCACCTGCTCTAAGGCGTTAAGTTGAAATGAGGAGGGAAAACCAGCAATGGCGCAAGATTTGTCTCTTGTTTTCACTTTATGGCAGCAGCAATAACAAATGTAACTGAAAACTGTAGAGGTTTTTTGTTTATCTCAGATTTTGTTTAGAAATAATGCTCCAAGCAGATGGATTCAGTTACACAGATCTAAACAAGTTTAATTTTATGCACAATTCTTTAACACTCGACAATGAATACACAATTAGCTGCAAAACAGGTGAACACTAAAGGGAAAAAACAACAACAAAAACAACCACCACCACCAAAAAAAACCCAAACTAAAAAAAAAAACCCCACAAAACTATAGAGGAGAAATAGTAAATGGAGATCACATTGTTTTTTCTCTCCATTTCTTTGTACCTTTTATACAGAGATTTTGAAATACTTAACCAAGTTGTCTGTTGAACGTATTTGTGCTTTTGGTAATTTATTCCACATGCTCAACACTATTTACTTTAAAATCTTTGCGTGCACTCTGTCTTTATTTTCAATTTCATCCTTTTAAAATTTTGATGTCTTTTTTTCTTTGTCTGGATTAAGTTCATCCTATTCCCCTTCAGAACACTAAAACTTCTTTTTTCAAAAAGATTTTTTTATTTCACTGGCTTCTCCTCTGTACTGTATTCTTTTATCTTTCAGACCAGGTTCCTCTCTCTTCCCTCAAGCTTAAGAGAAATATTTATTTCATTTTGCTTGGCTCACCTTTTTAAAAATTCAAAGGCACATGAAATACAAAATCAGGATTTGCAGGAGTCCCTTTCCTTCCATTACAATGGGACTCATAGGCACGATGCTGGCAGAGCCTCCTGGCAAGAAGAGCTGGCCTGTGCCCAGCCAAGACAAGCTCACATCTATCTGTATCCATCCAGACAGGGCTGCCCAGGGACTCATCTCCTTCTGTCACAAAAGTTAAGAGTTTGGGTTTTCACTGAAGCACTCTTCTGCATAGACAGAAACCCTGCTCTTGTCAACAGAGGGTACGACAAGAACAGTTCTGAGCTGTTAATAATTTACAGATGATTGACCTGATGCTGAAATCTGACAGACTTAAATATGTTTTTTCTGGTAATAGTGAACATATTTTCAGTATTGTCCTGCGAGTTAGCTAGATGGGACAATTCAGGCCTGTGCCTAAACCCTGAGTCTATATATACTTGACTTAGCAGTTCTAAAAAGAGGTAGTTTTCACCGAGCCCTTTTTTCCACTGATTCATGGGAAAAAATAAGTTTTTCCAGACCCTGTATTTCAGTCCACTGACAGTTGTCTACCTGTCTTCTTCTTCCCCCCCCGTCTCCAGGTAGTCTTTAACCTCCTTAAAGAAATTCAATTTGGCAGGAAAAGTGGGCACTTGTAAATCACTAAGCATTTTAAAACATCATAAAATCTGCTGAAGTGCAGAAGAACCTTATTAAGGTCAGCTCTTGCCCCACCCCTCATTTGCTTGTTTTTCATGCAGTAAAAGTTAGAATCCCATTAAACATCTTTTTTGTAATAATTAAGGAATGTTGTTTGTCATCTTGGTGACTGGAAATGTAAAAGTGCACTAAAACGACATCAACAAAGGGAATCTGTGGCACGATTGAGTCCAGCTTTTCTGTGAGGCATCTGTCAGTTCATATCTTCCCCAGCCAGTCTGCCCTGTCTACTTTGTTTCAGTAAGAAAATTTGGAGTGAGTCAGATTAAAATTTGCACACACGGTTTTCCTCTGCTTATTTTTCCTTTTTGTCTTTAGCCTTCAGGATCAATCCTTTTTATGGCAATGCCAAATACCACCAAGTTCAGACATTGTCACACATGCCCTTCATCCCTGTAGGTATTTGGCTTTCCTTCTACATTTGACACCTGTTTCATAAGTCACCTTGAGATGTCATTGACAATTGCAGAAGGACAAGAGAATAACAGAAACGTCATGCAGATTGATCCTGTTAGAGGGAGAGGCCGTCTCAAAGATAGGTCTGAACACAGATGAGAAACTGCCTTATCATGTGTTTGTAGATAAAGATAGTGCCAGCATCTAAAATAATCTGTGATATCTTCTGGAAAAGCCAGTAATTTATTGGCTTCAAAAGCAGCAGCCTTTCTAGTGCAGTCCTGGATAAGTTTAAAAACAAACAAACCTTCAGCTGACTTTTAAATGAGCAACTACTCGTCTCTAGCAGCAAAATTCTATTGTAGACCATCAGCTGCCACTAAACTACTTGCTCTTGCTCCAAGATAACTGAGCGACTGTTATATGTGTCTGATAGCTGTACACTATATCAAAAGGTATAAAATTGTGGCATACATGGTTTGTGAGCTCAAGCATGCCAGAATTTTACCAGCAACCTCAGTTCAGTTTCCAGCAGAACTAGAAAAATGTTCATTAAGACTTGTCATGGCAGATTGGATATGACACCGTAGTTGACAGACTTGCCAAGAAGCCTACAAATGTAATGGTCTGTTGACATGAGTTTTCCTTTCCTTGGCTTCCTATGTTAGAATGGGAACAATGAATGAAATATCGGGTAGGCCAGAAAGTAATTGCATTGTTTGGTTTTTTTTAATAGATGGCCATACATGTCTTGCAATGTAAATAACTTCATTTAAACCACAAATTCATTATGTAACTTGACAGCTGACAGTTCAAGTTTGCTTCTGAAGAAGAGTGCTTGACTTTGTTAACAATTATGTGTTTGGTGTTGATTTCAAAATGGAAAATCAAAAGGAACATTTTTGTCATATTTTGATGTATTACTTCTGAGAAGGAAAAAAAGCTGTGCAAGCTCATAAAAAAATATGTCATGTGTATGGTGAAGATGCCTTAAAACTATGCCAGTAGTTGTAGTTTGTAGCAAATTGGTTTGCTAAATTTCTGTCTGGAGATTTCACTGTTAAAGACAAATCAAAGTTGATAATGACAAAATCAAGGCATTAATCTAATCCAGTCTGTGTTCAATGACATGAGAGATTGCTGATAATCTTAACATATAGACATTGAGCATTGAAAACCATTTAAAACAACTTGGATACATTAGGAAGCACAATATTTGGGTACCACATGAGTTCAAAGAAATTAATCTCACTGAGCGTATTGACACCTGCATTTCTTGAAATGTATGATAACAGGCAATGAAAAAT
>NW_010192797.1:3841-4104 GCF_000695765.1 Mesitornis unicolor | reverse complement strand
TCTATTCACCTCAAACCAGCACAATGCTAAGCCACATGAGAGGCAATAATGCAACGCAACGTGCGACTACACAAGAGTCAAGAATTCAATACAATACAACACATAGAAAGAGGCAATAATCCAACCCAGTACAAACATCCAAGAGGAAATAATACAGTACGATAAAACAAACCAAGAGACAATAATACAATGCAATAAAATGCCAAACAAGAGGCAATAATTCAAAGTAAGAGGCAATAATAAATAAGGCAATAATACAATAC
>NW_010192797.1:1558-3659 GCF_000695765.1 Mesitornis unicolor | reverse complement strand
CAGCCTGCACCCCTTGCCATCTCTCAATCCTTCACCTCAGTCGCTCGCCTGCCTTGCCTCTGCCGCTTTCACATTGCCACATTGAGCCTTGTGCACCATCTGTAAAACACACACAACAAGGGAAGGTCACAACTTCACCCACAATGTGACACCTGAAAATGAAATTAAACGGAAACCACAACTCACAGCTCACCTTGCTTAAATCACCTCCTGTGCTGATATCCCGCTTTGCTCACCACTTTGTGCCTGCAGAATAGAAAAGATCATCAAAAACCAAGCAGCTGATCATAAAGTGACCAGTGCCATCTTCCATCCAAAGACACAGGCCGACCCACCTTCTCAAGGCACTCAGCTCCCCGTCCCTCCAGTGTCGCTGGCACACAGCTCGTCCCTCTGCCTCTGAGCAAGCAATATCAAACAAGTCACCTGGATCCTGAGGAAGAAACCCAAACCATGCAGTAATCAAAGAAAAAAAAAAATCATTCAGTCCAATAATCTGAGACTCAATACTCCAATCAAATGCAGTACATTAATCGAAGAGCCAATAATTCAATACAACGCAATGCAAGGCAATGAGCGGCAATGCAAGAGGCGGCAACGGGAGAGGCCCAAACGCAACGCAGCGTGAAGGGCAGCATGGCAAGGCAAGGGGCAATAATCAAAGGCGATACGTAAACCAAGACGCGATAATCCAATCCAATACACTAATCCAAGAGGCACTAATCCAATATAACACACTAATCCAAGACACAATAAAACAATGCAATGACATGCAAAAGAATAGGCAATAATTCAAAGCAAAAAACAATAATACATGAGGCAATAATACAAATGCAAACCAATACAATGCAAAACAAGAAAAAATACCTCAATGCAAAAGGCAATAATACAACACAATACAAAGCAAACGAGGAAGTAATAATAATAAAGGAAGCAATAATACAACACAATGCAAAGCAATGCGAGAGGCAATAATGTAATGCAACACAATACAACAGGTGACTACACAAGGGAGTCAAGAATTCAATACAACACATGGAAGAAGCCAATCCAGTCCAATCATCCAAGAGGAAATAATACAGTATGATAAATCAAACCAAGAGACAATAATATAATGCAATAAGATGCCAAACAAGAGACAATAATTCAAAGCAAAGAGCAATAATAAATAAGGCAATAATCTAATCCAGTGCAAAGCAAGAGGCAACAATCCAGCCCAACAATCCAACCCGACAAACACCTCACCTTTTCTGGGACCAATTACCAGGATGCGGTTGCTACTCCTCCAAAGTTGCTCGTGGCACCTGCAAATTAAAAAAAAAAAAAAAGGCACATACAGAGATACTGTCCAAAACCACTGCCAGCCTGCACCTGAGGCATCTCTCAATCCTTCACCTCAGTCGCTCGCCTGCCTTGCCTCTGCCGCTTTCACATTGCCACATTGAGCCTTGTGCACCATCTGTAAAACACACACAACAAGGGAAGGTCAAGGTCACAACGCCACCCACAATGCGACACCTGAAAATTAAAACAATCCTCCAATGCACCAGTCATGACTCACCTTGCTTAAGTCACCTCCTGCGCCGATATCCCGCTTTGCTCGCCACTTTGCGCCTGCACAATGAGAAAGATCATCCAAAATGAAGCAGCTGATCATTAAGTGACCAGTTCCATCTTCCCTACAAAGACACAGGCCAACCCACCTTCTCAAGGCACTCAGCTCCCCACTTCTCCATCGCCACCAACACACAGCTTGTCCATATGCCTCTGAAAAAGCAATCTCAAACATGTAACCAGCTGCTGAGAAAACAATCCAATCAGTACAATCCAAGAAGAAAACACAGTCCAATCAGCAATAAAATCAAACGCAATAATTCAATGCACACCTGTCCCATGATCCAGTGCAATCCTGCTCAGTGCGATCCACCAATGCAATGCTATCCTGTCCAACAATCCCTTCTACCAATCCAATGCAATGCCATCCAACAATCCAACAATGCAATGCCATCTCGTCCAACAAAACAATGCAGCAATCCAATGCCATCCTGCTCAACATTTCCATCTAAAAATTCAATGCAATCCACTCCAACAACCCAACGCG
>NW_010192797.1:0-1431 GCF_000695765.1 Mesitornis unicolor | reverse complement strand
AACTGAATCTAAGACAATAATCCCATCCAACAATTCCATTCAATACAATACAATGCAATGCAATAGACCAATCACAAAACCCAAGACAACAAACTCCTCTTCTTTTCTGGGACCAATTACCAGTATGAGGCTGCAACTCCTCCAAATCTGCTCGCGGCACCTACAAAAAAAATTTAAAAAATAAAAAGAAAAAAGAAAGAAAGCACATGCTGAGATACTGTCCAAAATTACAGCTAACCTGCACTCCTTGCAATCTCTCCATCCTTTACCTCAGTTGCTTGCCTGCCTTGTGCCTGCCGCTTCCACGTCACCATGTTCAGGCTTGTTAAGCATCTGTAAAACACACAAAACAAGGTAAGGTCACAACTTGACCCACAGCACGACAGCTCAAAATGAACCAGCAGTGCAGCCCACCAGTCACGGCTCACCTTGCTCGAGTCGCCTCCTGTGCCAATATCAGACTTTGCTCACTGCTTTGTGCCTACAGAATAGAAAAGATAATCCAAAACCTAGAGGCTAATCATAAAGCAACCTGTCACATCTTCCCTCCAAACACACAGGCCGACCCACCTTCCCAGGGCACTCAGCTCCCATCATCTCTATGGCCGCTAGCGCAGCACTCGCCCCTCTGGCTCAGAAAAAGCAAACTGACAGAAGACACCCTCCTCCTAAGACAAAAATCCACTCAATACAACCCAAGCAGAAAAAACAAAATAAATAAATCCAATCCAACAATCTAATGCCATGTTATCCAACAAAGCAATGCAACAATCCAATGCTATCCCATTCAACATTTCCATACAAAAATCCAATATAACCCTGTCCAAGAGTCCAGTTCAATCCACCTATGTAGCCCCGTCCAATCCACCTATGTAGCGCCGTCCAATCCACGAGAATAATCCCATTCAGTAATCTAATTCCCTCCAGAGACACAGGCTGACCCACCCCTTCCAACAGCGTTCAGCTCCCTGCCTCTCCGTTGCCACAGACACACAGCTCGTCCCTCTGCCTCTGAGCAAGCAATCTCAAACAAATCATCTGGATCCTGAGGCAATAATCCAATTGAATAAAATACAATCCAATGCATTCCTGTCCATCAAACCAATGCAACAATCCAATGCAAGTCCCATCTAAGAGGCCAATAGAACAATGCAACCATGCTAAACATTCTAATCCAATCCAGTCAAATGCAAACCCATTCAGCAGTCCAATCCAACGACGCAATGCAATCCTGCCCAATAGTCCAGTGCAATCCAACAATCCAACCCACTCCAGTCCAAAAATCAAATGCCATCCCATCCAACAAACAATATAATCCAGTTTAATCCCAAACAATCTAATCCAATCCCATCCAACAATGCAATCCAACAAACCAACACATTCCAACCCGCCTATGTAGTCCAATCCAACCCAAGACAGAATCACAGAATC
>NW_010192796.1:97945-123704 GCF_000695765.1 Mesitornis unicolor | reverse complement strand
CCTAACGTTCTGTGATTCTGTGATATGTAATCTAGCAATTTAATTACAGTTTTATTTAATGACAGGCTAACTAGGTATTTTCCTATCTGATAGCTTTACGTTTGTAAGAGGACTTTAAAAGTAATTTTCATGTCTGTGCTACCTTCTAGCAGACTTTCAGTTCAAGACAAGATTTATGAGGTGAATTTCAACAGCAAATAAATATATGCTCTTGTAAATCCAATAATGTTTGAATGACTTAATGGTGTGAAATGTGAATGGAGGACATGTAAAATACTGCAGGAACAGGGCAGTAAAAGTGCAGTCTCTAAATTAATAGAGTGCAATGGAAGAGATGTGTTATTAAAGTGATTTGAGTTGAAATGTAAAACTAATGCTAACATGTTCTATTGTATTTTCTTTAGATTAGAACAGGCAAAGGAGGCTGAATCTAAGGATGCTTTGAAGGACTTAGTTAATTTGATAACTTCCTTGACAACATATGGTGTCAATGAATTAAAGCCAGCTGGCGTTACCACTGGAGTACCTTTCCTACTACCTGGCTTTGCAGTCCCACAACCTGCAGGCAAAGGTGAGTGTGCTTTTGCTCCCCCTCCCTGTGTGCTTTTTTATTTTTGAAATGTAAACAACAGAATATTTGCAATTGAGTATAGGTTGTTTTATTAAAATTGCATATCAGGTACTTAGTTCTGTTGGTTTCAAAGGTTGTTCTACTTCGGGGTTGGTACCCAAAGAAGAAAATGTATGGCTTTTGTCTTTGAGGACTGAACATCTCTCACGGGAAAGTTGACAGTTTCTGTGTGGACATTTCAAGAGATTATCAGTATGGAGAGGTGGACTGATTTGATTTATGGTGTTTTAAACTGCTCTTAGTAAACTGATGTGGAAGGATTATGTGCTGGTTCACTTTTGAAGTGGTGGTGGTGGGGAACATGTGTGTTTGTGTGTCCAGATTTGCTTTCTGTTAGCTTTTGTCAGCTTAGAGAAATGCAACTTCTGAGCTGAAATCTGTTGTTTCATCACCAGTCAGTGTTCACAGAGTGGTGATATCTGTGGTGTGCTTGCAACTGCAGTCAATTATGATATGGAGGTAAAGTTTAGGAAGTCTGAGAGGAGGAAGGGCTTCATAGAAATAAACTTATTTTTCACATTCTGTCCATAAAGTTAAAATTCAGGTAAGTCTTGTATGTAACGAAGGCATGTGGAATTTAATAGCAACCGTGGAGCTGATTTACTACTTGGACTTTTTATGGGCTTTAGTGATACTGGGGATACCAGGAAAATTTTTGTGATAGGATTACCTTGTAGATTTACAGGCTAGTGGATTTAGTTTCACCGTTTCTCTTGTATATCTAGGTTCCTTGGACAATGACTTTCTTTCTCTGATATTGAGAGAATTCATTGTTCATGGGATTTCTTTTCCCTTTGCACTAAATAGAGAAAGAAGGTGATAGTCACACTCAAAGGTTGATTCTTTCATGTTCTGATAATAACATACTAATTTTTCCTTTAGCTAATTGGCTTTTCTGATACAATGGCATGAGAGATCAATGGCCTATTGCAATCTCCAAAGGAATTTTTTAAATTTAATTTTCTGGTATTTGTCATGACATGTCTCTGTTTCTTTTACCTGCTTTTTCATTCTGATGGCAAGTTGTCTTTTTATGAAGACCATATTAGCTCATTTTCTTAATTGCTTCTATTTAAATCCTTTTAGTTCTTGAACTTTGAAGAGCTGGGTAAGATTTGGTTTCTTCAGGGGTCCTCATAATAATCAAAGATAATTTATTAATCTGGTTGATTGCCTGGAATAACTTGATACTAAGTGAGAATATAAATAGTTTTATTTGTCACTACCTGCGTTCCTGTCAGATTTCATGAGCTCTGAATCTCCTTTTCAATATTTTTCATCGTAAAGAAAGCACGTAAAAACATGCTTTTAGAAACAAATGAACATGACTTGTAATGTAACATTAATCTTATTCCGGTTTGCAAAATTATTCCATGTTTGTATTCAAGGATGTTTCCTGTTGCCTTCTGGAGAAATACTGGCAGGGAAGGTGGTTAGGCTAGACATGAAGATAATTGAATATACCTCTAAATTGGGCGTCTTAGTTTATAAACAGTGAAGAGAATAGCATTCCACAGAGCGTATGTAATAAATCAGGATTCTTGGTTTATGAAAGGGTTATCAGGTTAATGGTTTGGTTTTAGCTTCTTTGAAAAGATTTTATTGTTAGAGCATCCTGAATGTTCCGTGGTTGGTTGTTTTTTTTTAGAATGTTCCATATTCTCACTCTTGATTGTTTATTTTTTAAAATTATTGCTACCATTATTTGTACCATTAGTTGTTTTCTGTGTCCATTGTGACTTGTACTGTTCCTATAAAAGTTCAAAAAAGTTGGCTTTGAGGCATATTTCTAGTAGAAGAGGAATATTACTCGCCCACAGAAAATTCTGGGGGCCACAGGGAGCACTCAAATAATGCATTCTTTGGCTAAATGAATGAGATTTTATTCAACTTGACGGTATTTATAAGAAGCAGCTTCATGAGCTTTTAAAGATAGGAGGTCTTGGTGTGCTTCTATTGTAGCTACCTTATACTTTACAGGTCTTTCCCTTTGTTTTAATTCCCTAACTGTTAACAGTACTGGACCCTGCCAAAGCTTTCTTATTCCCAGGCCCGATTCCCAAAGCCAACCCCATGCCACCTTCCAATAACAGTATGGTTGTTCACACCAGTTTATCCAGACTTGAGCAAGAGCAGCCCCTTTATGGAAGGAAGGGCCACTGCTGGCCTTAAGCTGCCCTGTAGAGTTTCTCTATGCGTAGCTCTCTTCTTCTCATAGGCAGTTGCCAAATTGTGGAAGCAAGAGGGTAATTTGAAGGCTATGCATGTTGTCTCACTTTTAACGTGGCTGACAAGGACTTGTCATCGCTTATTGCTCTGTTGAGCGAGGGGGTGCAGATGGCTGCTGGTCTCAATTGAGCCTGCCATATACTTGCTGAAGGACAGTTGCATTTTGCATTATGGAGTACAGAATGTGTTACTGTTGGTGTAATGAGTTTTCTTGTGGCTTGGGTAGGTGATGTGCAGGCTTTGTTCTGACTCTAGAACTGTCTCATTGCACATTTTAACAATAGGTCATTGTACTGGCCTGTTTTTAAAGAAATTACCTTTTATTTAGCTGCTTATGTAAACACTTTCAAGGATGAAGGTGCCGTCTTAATGAACAGTAAATTGTAGGATCTGCAATATAAGTGATTGTGCAGAGGCTTTTTTGAAGAGTCAGTTTTAATAAAGATTTTTAATATAGGTGACATATGCTGTTATTTAATTCACACTTATTAAAATGCATGGATCATTATTAGTAAGTGTACTCACTGTTTATGATAATTAAGAACTTTCCTTTTTCTTCCCATCCCACTTTGTTTCCCAACTTTAGGTCACAGTGTGAGGAATATTCAAGCATTTTCAGTCCTCCAGAATGCATTTTTGAGAGCAAAAACCAACTACCTGGCACAAATCATCCTTGATGCCATCACTAATATTTATATGGCAGACAATGCCAACTACTTCATTTTGGAATCACAGCACACATTGTCTCAGTTTGCAGAGAAAATTCCTAAACTTCCAGAAGTGCAGACCAAATACTTTGAGATGCTGGAATTTGTTGTCTTCAGCTTGAATTACATACCCTGTAAAGAACTGATCAGTGTGAGCATCCTTTTAAAATCCAGCGCTTCTTTTCAGTGTAGCATCATTGCCATGAAGACACTCCTGAAGTTCACCCGCCATGACTACATCTTTAAGGATGTCTTCAGGGAGGTGGGACTTCTGGAGGTAATGGTAAATCTTCTTCATAAATACGCAGCCCTTCTGAAAGATCCCACTCAGTCACTGAATGATCAAGGTAGTGTATGCACTTCCATTTTACTAATACATGTATTTGTTTTTTTAATGGCTGGTAATGGTGGAGGCTAGGGCTTAAACAGAGGGATGAGGGAGTCTGAATATGTCTCTCAAGGGCTGAATTCTGTTCGGGCTGCTGTGCCATCTGAAATGCTCATTGGAATTGGCTCTCTTTACATCCTGCAAGCGAGACAAGCTTTAATGAAGGATGGTGTATGAATGCAAAATCGTTAGGAGTTTATATTTTCCTTTTAAAATGTTTTATTTTGCTAGATTGGTTTAATATTTTTGCTTACTATGAAATGAGAAAGTGAAGGAGCAATACATTCTGCATTGCAGAGATACTTGGGCATTTCATTGTGTTTAGGCTCGGCCTTGAAAAATACTATAGACTGCATCTATGAGCTCTTAATAGGAGTACATATTCAAGTTTGCAGAATTCTTTAATAAGTTTGCTCTACATGAATTTTTTTATTTCTAATTATGGAGCAATTTAAAAATTAGTTATCTCCAGAATTTAACTTCTCAGAGATAAGCTATGTAGCTGCGTAGCCTGCAAAGCAGATGCTTTCAAGTGCCATATGCAAGTGCATACATACATGCACAAAAACATAGATTTTTGTTTTGTTTGTTTGTTTTAACATTCTTTATTTAAACTGCAATCAAGTTAGTGTGCATCAGTGACACCTTTTTAATAGTAATTGTTGGATGTTTCACCTGGCTTTGTCTGAAGCTTCATTAGTGAGCAGTAGCAGTTGATTACAGTTAGAAAACGTTGTTGCCAGCAACTCCATTGCAAAACACCATATTGTCATGTTCTTGTAAATAAGTGGGCCAAGCTGTCATCTGATTTGGGTGCTACCTGGGTGCACAAGCCCTTGTGTTGCGGCTTGCTTCTTAGTAGAGTCATTAGAAAAATATAATTTTTTTGAGTGTTACTCGAAGGTGTTACTTGCAGTGTTAGTTCATCTGTACACCTGTTGAAGGAGCAGCACATTTACTGAAATTATGTGAATGTGGTTTTGTGTGAAATTTCTCTTTTCAAGTACTGAATACTAAAGATGAACAGATCCTGTTAGTCTTCCACTATGGTATGGTTTTGGGACTTGAAGAAACAACAGTTGGGGATATGAAACTACGCATGCAGCTGCAATGTCAGCCACTGAGCTTACAGTGCTCAAAGCTTCTGGTCTTTAAATTCTGGTCTTTATAAATTCACTTTTTGAATGATCCGTAGTTAAGCTTTCCCACAAATGCATGTGTAGACTAAATCTTACTTTCCCTTGGAGTGCAGTTAGGCTGCATGATCTCTGGGGAAGCAAAGAAAACAAAAGTGTTGGTGGAAAATACCAAGAAGCATGTTAGAAAAGAGTGATTTTTACTATGACTTGGACTTCTGAAATTATGTTTAGGGGATTCAAGAAACAGTTCATTTGAGGACCAAAAGCAGTTGGCGTTATTGGTTATGGAGACCTTGACAGTACTACTACAAGGATCAAACACAAATGCAGGTAAGTAGAGGGACCACTGGCAAAATATTTGTAAAAATGTAACTCAGAAAATCATGCCTGAAAGCAAAGTAGTGTTGACTTTCTGTCTTCAAGTAGGTAGTAAAACACAGTGAAATACTTTTTTTTCTCCTCTTGCCAAGTTTTTCCCCAAGAGAGAATTAGGCAGCATAAACTGGAATAGAAAAAATAAAGGCGTACAAGATAGTGGGTTTTTTTAACTTGAGTTTTTTTGCTATTATTTACATGGCAACCACTGCACCCCATCACTCCCCCCCATCACTCCCCAATACTGAAATAATTTGTAATAAGGCTTGTAACACAGGTTGTATATATAAAAAATTAAGCACATAATTAGACATGTAGTTTGCTGTTGACAGTGTCATATCTACTTAAAGGTGATTAAAAAGGCTTACATCTTTACTGAAAGATGGCTTTCCATTTTCAAAGGCATCTTCCTAGCCAGTATGTATAAATAGAGCTCTGTTATGAATGCCTTTTTCTAAATCGGGCTGGTTTATATTATGCTTCATTAGCCAACACTTAGTGACATTGAAATAGACAGTATGTGTATGTCATACTAGTAAAAGCAGTCTTTGAGAGCTTGAAATAACAGACTGAAAAAGGATATTAACTGTTTTAAAAACCTTTTTGTCTGTTCTGTTAGACAAAGAAGAAAATGAGAAGTTGGGGGAAAACAGACCACCATCCTGATGAACCAGGAAGTTTCTGGTCTTGGAGGCCATGAAATGTCCTTATTTCAGCAGTTTTGTTGTTTTGGGGCTTTTTTTTGTTTATTGTTTGTTTGTTTGCTCATTTTGGTTTGGGTTTTTTTTGGTGGGATTGTTTTGGTTTATTTTTTCCTCTTTTTTCTCAATTCTGACTAGTGTTTTCTCACTTCTGGTTTTGTTCTTATTTTCATTTAAGTAGAAGAAACTACAGTCTGTGAAAAATCCTTAAGAATGAAAATTGTCCAGCTTGGTTGACAGCTCACAGCTTAAACATTAGCTGCTGGACTAATGGCATAAAGCTTGTAACTTGTTTTCTTCTGCTTTTGCCTGGGAAAATTATTTTATTTAAATTTAGGCCCAGTGTTTGAGTATCCTCCAGTGTTGTCTATACCTTTTCAATGTTGTGCTTGTTTTCAAGTTCTGTTGCACTTCAGCTTATGGTTTCAAACAGCTCTCAAAGATGGCTTTCGAATGCTACCCACTGAGTGTTTATGTCTGCCAGCTTGGCTTTGTTCACATACTTGATAAGTTCTTTATTCCATTCAGTAAAAGGCATCATTCACAGCATTCCAGGTAGACTCCAGTGGCATGTCCTTTGTCAAAACAGAAAGGCATTGCAGAGAAGCAGAGGTTACTCCAAGCTGGTGTTTCCATCAGTTATGCATTCAGTCTGTCATGTTTCGTTGGATTGCTTATGAGAAAGCTGTGGATGACACTGCCAGAAGCTTTGCTGAAGTTAATAGGCCTCTCCTTCACTACTTCTCTTTTATCCACCAAGCTACCTCTCCTGTCAGTGGAAAGGAAAAATCATAATCTTTGATTTAGTAGATGAGTCTGTTCAATGATGAACTAAGAAGCAAGTGGATTAGGCTGAAATAAGGAGGTTTCAGAGAGGAATTAGTGTAGATTACAAGTGAATTGCATGGATCTATTACATATTTGTACATTTAATGCTCGGCTTTTGTTTTGCCATGTAAGAAACAGTAGTATCAGAAATGAGTCAGAAAGGAGTGGCGTGAAGGTACCTGCAGGGGCTTCCATGTGAAAAACCCCAACCAACAAAACCCCAAACAAACACACACCAGGACTGATTTCTAAAGATGAATGAGAGGAAGTGGTGTAAGAATGTGATAACATCATCTCTGAAGGACTGGAACTGCCTTATACTTTTAAAGTGGTGAGTCCTGGTTCACAGGACTGCACTACATGTTCCTGTGTGGTGTCAGGGTCAGTGGCACCTGAGCTTTGCTCCTGTGAGGTATGGTCTGACCATGGTAGCATCTACCTGACTTCTAATGAATCCTTGGCTGCTTCCAGACCTCACTTAGGAAGCTTGAAGCAGCCATCAGTACCTTATTGCTACTTCTCAGTACTGAGCTCATCTCTTGAGTATCTACCAGAGAAATGACACTGTAGTGTAAAATGCATCATGGCTGTGGGATGACACCACAGATGTTGTTTCTAAAGATTCTTGCAGAGTTCATGGGCCTCACTTTGATCAGTAGCTCCAAGTTCAGGAGAATGAGAGCTGTACAGGAGGAGTTAAGCCACTTCTCAAAGAAGCTGTGGTTGCTGTCTGTGCAGAGTGACTGGGATGTGAGCCCAGGGATACTGTAGTACAGAGGCCAGCAGAGGCTTTAGGTCATCACAGTGAGGCACAAATAGATGTTATGCAGCCTTGCAATGCTTCATCCTGCACTCTAAGCTTGTTTTCTGATTTTAAACCAGTATCTCTGATAAGATTTCCTGAATTCAGATAACCGAATCTCAGACAAAAGTTCTGGTGTCCAGATGCCAGAACTTCACTGGATAGCAGAGAATCTAGACTGAGAGTGGAAGAAGTATTGTTATCTCAGTCTCTCCAAAAACAAGAGACCTGACCATTGAGGAGATGCAGTTTACCCATAAAGGAGCGCAACCAACTTAACTGTCTCAGGGCCTGAGGCCTCTCCTTTTGCCTTCTCCAAGTCCCTATCTCTTCCAAAGAATGTCAGAGAAATCAAGAGGTAGGAAATAGGAAATGGATAGTGGGACTGAGGTTTGTGTATGTACTTTAGCAGGAATAAATGTCCTGACCAGCTTGTTAATCCTGAAATTGGTCATTTTAACAGCTCTTTAAGTTTATAGTCAAAAGGAAAATTATCCCTTTTGATTGCAGTAATGCAGCATTGATCCATTTCCTGACTCTGTTTTCACCTTCAGTAATTAATATAGGGCAGTACTCTAGGTACAGATATTGTACTAAACATACATTGTATGGACTGTATATATTCCAGTTTGATTTTGATTATACTTTCAGAATCAATTTTCAATTAATTTTAAGGTAATATTGCATGTATGTTTGGAGCATCCAGTAAGCTTGAGAACCATTATTTGACTTAAGCTTTATCTCTACAGGGATAGGTCTTGCCACAAGAAAACTTGTGCAGTATCTTACAGATCTTGTGGGTAGACCGAATCCCTTCTCAACCAGTGCTCCTAGTTTGCTCGCCTTGTCCAGAAGTAACCTAGTTATATTTTTGGCAATGAACTAAATGTAATATGAACACTGTTCTTAACTAAAATAGCATGTTGTCTTCACTAAAGATGGAAGATTTGCTATATTTTTTCTTTTTCGTTCTATGACTCTTTGAGCTCTAATGTGAAAAGAATAACTACTGTTGGAGTAATGGAACTATTTAGCGAATTCTTAAAACTGACTTGCATCCTTGTACTCAACACCTTAAGTGAAAAATACTGTCAGAAGAATATTGTTCTATTTTTATTTATGGTGGGAGAGGAAAAATAATAGTAAGTTATTAAACGTCCATAGGGCTAAAAACCCTTCCATTCAATCTGTAGAAATAGAAATAAACACCTTTCATGTTTCATTGTTGTCATTATTTGTTAATGATTGTCTTTTTCATACTCCTTATGCTCTTATCCCCACCCCACGTCCTTTCTGTGTAGGTATTTTCAGGGAGTTTGGTGGTGCCAGGTGCGTGCACAACATAGTGAAGTATCCCCAGTGCCGGCTGCACGCTCTGATGATCATCCAGCAGCTGGTGCTCTCACCCAGCGGAGAAGATGACATGGGCACTTTGCTGGGACTGATGCACTCAGCTCCACCTACAGAACTGCAGCTGAAAACAGACATCTTAAGGGTAAATGAAGTTCTGCTCAGGACTCTTGCTCCTAAGCCACTTTTTATAAAAGAAGAAAACACTGAGAAGGGGGTCGGATGGACAGATGGTATTTAGCTACCGAATGTAGATTCTCCGGAGTTGCAATGCGTACATTTGATGCATGGTTTTTATTTTCTTCCATCTGGCAGGTTTTAGAATCGGAGGTGAAGGCTGGTGAATGTGTTTTTAGCATCATCACTTGTAATCAGCCTTAGTGGATAGGAAATTAAGTTCTACAGTTATGATACTCCTCCCTGGCAGAGTATTGGTCAGTTAAAAATAATGAGAATACATGGGAGTGAAAAAAAAGCAGGCATGTAACACAGAAGTTTATTTTCAGTGCTGGCTTGCGTTTTTCTGTTGCAGACCTGTTTTACTTTACCAATTTGTTAGTTATAAATGTTGATTTAGTTAATATAAATGTAAATCATAGTGACCATAGTAGGAGATAAATCTGAAGAATTGGCTGGCTTAAGCAAAATAGTGGAAAGAAAGAAAAGCAAGATTGCAAGTGGAGAGGACTCCCACCTGTTCTCTATCATATTATGTTTTTTTTGTCTGCTAATCTAGACCCATGGTTTCTCCTCAGAATAGCTACTGCTACTTTTGTAAATTGACATAATACTGTTATTGTAGAGTAGAAAAGCTGAAGGAAGTAGTAATAAGTAAATGAATCTTATTTTGAGACGTCAAAGTTCATCTCTGTTAAAAGGAGCTGTAATATTTCTCTGACAGACAGACAGCCTCATATTATCGAAAACAGAGAAAGGAGAGCTAGCAATAAAATTACTAATTTGATGTATTTTGTCTATCAGGGTCTTCAGTCATTTTTGAGCATGTCTCATTCACAATACTTAAGGAGGAGTGAGAGGATATTGCAGTTTCCCAATGGATTTAACATCCACAATCAGGGTTTCTGTCCTCTTTATCTGACATGTTGTACTCATCTTCCATTGGTTTTTCAGTTTTCAAAAGTTTTGGTTATGGAACTGACAGCCCAGAATGGTGCAGCAATGTGTCCCTTACTGTTTATCCAGTTTTGGCAGGAAATGGGATACTGCCTTTAAAGTAATGACAGTCTAACTATTTCGCTTGCCTATTTTCTGAGTGCTTAAAAAAATCTCTTCTTAAGACGTAAACTCTTGGCCATGAAAGATTTTCCCCACCATTACCCCCCAACATATTTTTCTGTATCAATAACATTTTTCCATTGTTTGTGATTATTCATGCAGAGAGACTTTTTCTTCTATATTCCATATCCACATGTAGGTCAGACATGGCAGCTGTTTTTTTGGTTTTGGTTGGGTGAGTGGACTTCCTCACCCCCCGATTTCACAGCTATATAAGTATTATTTTCTAGTACCTAGATCCATGTTGTTTCCACTGCTTATACTGTGGCTTTGTATTTGTTCAGCAAGTAAAGTTTTATGCATATTTGTTTCTCTCTCAGGCCTATTTTTGAACAACTCTTAAAATCAAGTTTAATTCAATTAGAGATTTATTGATTTCATTATAGAAGAAGGCTAAAACTAAGGGGTTTTTTTGCTGATTCTTTGCTGCTGTCATTATCTTTGAATGCTGTTGTGGCTTCATAGCTGCTGTGTGCTTATGCATTGTAGGTATCTAGGAGACCTATGTTAGAATGCTCCAATATTTTAAGCATTTATGTTTCTCATGGCTACAGGCAGTTGTTTGCCCACTCTTGTTTGGAATGGTTTGTGAAGTGTGATGGCAGAGTAGATTTCTTTCTAATAACTCTATTCTCTGCCTTATCACTGAGGGAATTACCTGGGGATTTTGGGTTCCAATCTAGGCTTGGTCAACCTGTTGGAAGGTTCATTTATCTCTGTAGTTCCGTATTTCTAAATTAGGGGTTATGCTTTACTTTTCCTCCCACTCCTTCTGTTTTGTGAGCTCTTGAGAATGGGGACTCTTGCAGTACAAAGTTGATCTTTGGTGACTTCAGGCATTACCAAATTCTGACAGGTGACATAAGGATTTTGCTAACATATCAAAGAAAAACGTTCCTACCTTTTTTCAAGCTGTTTGTAATGCTGCTGCCTTTTCTTCTTTGTCTTGATTTTGTCCATAGGCCCTACTCTCAGTGCTGAGAGAAAGTCACCGCACAAGAACTGTTTTTAGAAAAGTTGGTGGATTTGTGTATGTCACATCTTTACTTGTTGCTATGGAAAGATCTTTGTGCTCGCCACCTAAGAATGGCTGGGAGAAAGTAAACCAGAATCAAGTGTTTGAATTGCTTCACACTGTGTTCTGCACATTGACTGCAGCAATGCGCTACGAGCCAGCCAACTCTCATTTCTTCAAAACAGAGATCCAGTATGAAAAACTGGCAGATGCTGTTCGATTACTTGGCTGCTTCTCAGACTTGAGAAAAATAAGTCCTTTGAATGTCTTCCCTTCAAATACACAACTATTTCAAAGACTTTTGGAGGATGACCTAATATCCCTGGATTCTGTGTCACCTACACTAAGACACTGCAGCAAACTCTTTATTTACCTCTACAAGGTAGCAACAGATTCATTTGACAGGTATGAACTTTGCTTTTTATTTTCTTTCTTTTTTTCCACCCACCCCAGTTTTCCCTAAAAATAGTCTTCTCCAAATATGTTCTTTGCAAGCTTTTGTATTTCCATTTTAATCTATTTCTTTGTTCCTGACCAAATCTTGACCAAATACTGACTTAGCTTGCTGGTGTTCTCCAGGGTGTGCAGCATTCTCTCTGATGTTGATGGTTTTTGTCATGGCAGCAATTAAGATAGAGATGTCAGTTTATGGTTATATTTGATATGTTGAAGCAACCTGCAGTTTCACAGACAGACTGTCTGCTTGCTTTATCGTACAGAACTACTAGATTTTTATGCATTTATTAACTCAAATGAGAAATTGGTTGTTGAACGTCCCTTAACTTCACGTTTCCTTTGATGTAAGGCTTTAAGTCACTAGATAATATCTTGATGAATTTCTTTTGTTTTAGAAGACACTCCCAGAGTTAAAAAAACTAGAAAGTAAATTGTACTTGACATTTGAAGTGAGCAGTAATATGTCTTGAAGTTGATTTAAAATGACAGCAAAAATTACTGAAGTACGTCTTCATGACTTTGTCTGAAAGTAGTTCTCACCTGTCATTTAAGGTACAAAAAAGTAAAACACAGACCTAAGCTTTGTGTCTGAGACCTTGGAGGTGCTACACTCCAGCTATTTAATGCATGTGGCACTTTTTCTAAGATGAGCCACCTAGTTAGTCAAACACAGGCTCTGATTTTCCTAGTGGTGAAGGTGTGGCTGTGTATGTTGAGATATTAATGAGCCGCCAGTTGATCAGGCTTTCTTAAATTAGGCGACTAGTAAAATAAAAACATAATGTTTTTATTAATGAAAATTTTCCCTCTGAAGCACCAAATCTTAATGCTTTTCTCTTTAAAAAAAAAACATGAACAAAAAACACAAACAAAAAAACCAACTCAGGCACCAAGCCAAGTACAGAAATCAATTTACTTGAGCTTATTTTAAAATATTATCAAAGTATTCAGATAGGGGGAGGAAAGTGCATTAAGAATGTATTGCACATACTGTAGAAGTCCCAGCTCTGGCTAACAGTAGAATATGAGGAATTAATGGGGTAAGTAAATCCCAAGGTGTTGTTGCATAAGCTACCTCATTAAGTTCCTTTTTTGCTGTCATCTTCAGTGACTACATTTTTCCCTTCTTTCTTAAATTTTGTCATCATCATTCTTTGTAAAGTTGACATTGTTTTTATTTCTGACCCATGTTGGTTATACTTGATTTGCTTAGGTTTTACTTTCTCTTCTCAGTTTCTGCTGTTTAACATTGAAAGATGTTTTGTTTTGGTAGAATGGTCATATCAAGGAACCTCTGCAAAGAGATGAGCAAGCACTGCAGAGCCATGCCATAAAACAGATAAACGCTTCGCATGTCCACATGTTTCCCTGGTGCATGTCATTTGGTGGTGTCCTTGTCATCCGTGTTGTTTCTGAAGAATGGATCTTAGTAATGATTTTATTGGTGCTTTTGTGAAATTAACAAGCTTCTGGCTTCGGGTTTCTTCTCTAATCTTTCTGTCCTACCCCTGTCTGTTTTGTCTGTAGTCGTGCAGAACAGATCCCTCCTTGCCTGACAAATGAGACTTCTCTCCCCTCTCCTTGGGGTACGCCAGCTTTGTCAAGGAAAAGGTACCGACCCTTTTAAGAGAAGTTGATCTTGCTTCTGATTTGTCTTTTACTGTTGCGTTTCTTAGTTCTTGGGCTTTTTTTTCTCTCAAGTTGCTGTCTTTTCCGAGGTGTGGATTTTAACTTGTGTGTTTACTGGATAAAATAAATGTAGAATTATGTTGCATGGTGAATCCTTAGTAGTGATGCTAATGTGTAAGATTAGAGGTGTCTCCAGACTCCTGAAGCACTTAAAGTTAAGTTCATGATTCAAAAAGAAATAAGGTCTAGTATAAGAAGTTATCTTAGGGAGGTGTAAATGATACTCTCAGGAGCAGTTCAAAAAAATTCAGACTGCTCAGTTAATACAGCAGGATTTCTTTTTTTCTTGACTAATTTTTCAGTCAGAAGGTTGATGGTTTGTTAAGGTGCTCATTTGTTAGTAATTGCGCAGAACAGAAAATAAAGAATTAACCTGTCAGTGTTTGACTACCAAATGATGTAGAAGCATGCTAAATTAAAAGGTTTGGAAACTAAGCACAAATGACACAATTCAGAAATCCTAGTACCCACTTCCCCAACTCCTGCTGCTGTCTTTTCTTATGCATCTTGGCGTCTGGTAGATTATTTTTTCTTTAAAAAAAAAAAAAAAAGGTGTGCTGATTCAGCAGCAGTGACTGACAGGCCTGTGCATATGATGAAAAGATTTTTCCTGGAGCCCTCAGAGGAGGGAGCAGCCATTCGCTGTCTGAAGATGCAGGTTAGGCAAAGATTTGCTTTTGAAGAATAAAAAGACAATTGAAAGACAAGGTTATCTAAGGTGCAGGTGCCATGTGTGGAAAATACGGTCATTCTTCCTTCGTAATTAGCTTGAAATATGCCATCAAGTTTTATGTTTGGAATGTAAAATATTTTGCAAAGAGAAGCAACCAAAGCCGCTTTTGGAAACAGCTTTGAATGGAGATATTTTTTTAGTTGAGCAGCTTAGTAAAGAGAAGACTTTTTCTGTCTTGCTCAGTGATGTTACCCGGGTCATACCTGGTTATTCTGCAAGGACTGGCTTGGACAGGGCCACTCTCCTGATTCTCCTCTAACACTGAAGCATTTAGGAACAAACATAGCAGTTGCAGTTCACAGAGAAAAAAAACCTTAGCTGCCAAACTCTTTTCCCTCTCATTTACTCTGAAGAAACTCGAAAGAAAACAGCATTTCCCATGGAGGCTTTTTGCAGCTTCAGCCCCGGTATTGACCTTTATGGGTTGCCCTTTGCTGTACTGCATCTCACTGTTCTCCCAGCTGTAACTGACATGGCCGCTCATGTGCGATGCCTGTCAAGCTGATTTCAGGGCATAATGAATAACAGAGTGCCGGATGGGTAGTTGATGTGGTATAAATACATACGTGTGAATAGGTATGTTAGGCTTCCTCTGTTTGGTTTTTGTAGTAGTGAAAATGCAAGCAGTTGTTTGAAAACTCTGTGGTATAAGGCTAGGTAAATATTGGATGTTTTAAAAAGTCAGCATCCCTGTGGAATGCTTTGGCCAATCCAGGTAAGCACCAGTATAGTAATGTGGGTACTTGCTGAAGTAAAGGATTGCACTTGACATGGACCTTCACCAACAAAAAAGGCCTTTGGGTGATAATAAATTGTGAAAGACTCAAAGCAAAAGTGGACAGAAAGAATGATTATGCTGGCTTGGGTGACTTTTCAGATCTTTTCTGTAAAAACATGTTTTCAAGTGAAAAAATAGGGCTAGGCTTTACAAAAAGTCTGTTTGAGCAGCTGTCTGGTTTCTCACGGTTGTTAAGCATTGTGTTTGCCATTCCTAGTGAATTCAGTGCCCGTAGCTGGGATCTTCCTCATTTCAAAAATAAGCAACTTGCGTTTTGTAGTCCAATATTGTTTTATTGTTTTCCTTCTTTCTCTTTTTAAATCAGAGAGTCAGATTTGGAAAGATTCTATTGAAGATGACTCTTCTGAGAGCAATGTTTGCTCTTCTCTATTCTTTTCTGTCTCCTTTACTTTGCTTTCCTGGAATCTCCCTTGTTGCTGTGGCCTGATTTTCTGCATTTTGTCTCCTATGACAGGTGCCTGAGGGAGAGTCCTGTGTTACTTGGCTAAAGCAGCACTCAGACACTGTGCTCACAAGTAGTTCTTATAAACAAAAATAGTACAGTTCCGGTTTTGATGCACACACAGTCTAGAATGGTTCAGGATAGAGATGCTAATATTCTCTCTCAGACATGTCTACCACTTCTCAAAGCTGTATTTTGCAGAGGAGTGGTGCCCTCCAGGTGTTATCTTCTATGTAAACAGAGCAGGTAGGACTCTTCCAGCGCACATATTGGGGTGGTGGTACGTAACTGTCCTCCCTGTTACCTGGAAGGCACTGTTCTTCCAACTCTGCTCTGTAATTTGAATCAAGAACTACAGCTTTGCTAGTTATTAGATTGCTGTGAATTTTGACAGCAAAAAAACCTTAAAGTGACGAAGTGTTCTCATATTGTTGTTTTTTTCTTTTTTTTGAGAGGTTACTTTGGGCCTTACGCGGTAAGGTAGAGAATAGAATGTAACTTTGACTTCAGAATACTTTGAGCCATTGTTTTTACAAAGTTTGGATGGTGGTCACTCTCAGGGAATACAGAATCACAAAATCACTTAGGTTGGAAAAGACTTTTGTGATCATCGAGTCCAACTGTGAAATGATATGCAGTGTTTATTTTCAATAAATCGTACTTCTTTCTTTCCAGATGAAAATGGTGTTATAATTAGGATCAACACTTGCACTTCCAATTACATAATTTGAGTTTGAATTTTTTTTACTTATTTTTTGTTAAACTAGACAGATCTACGTGTCACCATCCGTAAAGTGTCTTTGCAGTGTCTGCTTCTTTGTTTCTTCTCTGTTAGAAGGATCACAAAAAGAATGTATAAGCATGGACAAATTAATTTATTGCAGATTCTGCATTGACCCATAGACTTGTAGCATTTGATGAATACTTTGTCAGATTTGGTAGGATCTATTGGGTTGGCCAAAAAGTAATTGTGGTGTGTTTTTTTTAATAGATGGACATACATGTCTTGAAATGTAACTTCATTTAAAACCACAAACTCATTATGTAAATTGACAGCTGACAGTTCAAGCTTTTTTTAGAAAAAGAAAGTGCACAACTTCATCAACAATTATTTATTTGGCATCTGTTTCAAAATGGAAAATCAAAAGGAACATTTTCATCATACTTTGCTGTATGACTTCTGAAAATGAAAAACCACTGTGCATGCTTATAAAAAGTTACAAAGGAACATTTTCATCATACTTTGCTGTATGACTTCTGAAAATGAAAAACCACTGTGCATGCTTATAAAAAGTTACATGATGTTTATGGTGAAGATGCCTTAAAGCTATGGCAGTATCAGAATTGGTTTGCTAAATTTCAGTCTGGAGATTTTTGATGTTAATGAAGCACCATGCTCAGAAAGGCCAGTCGAAGTTGGTAATGACAAAATGAAGGCATTGGTCAAATCCAGAAGGCACTGAACAACACCAGAGATAGCTGATAGTCTCAACATACTAAATTGAGCCATGAATATAATTTAAAACAGCTTGGATACATATCAAGGAAGCTCGATACTTGGGTACCACATGAGCTCAAAGAAATTCATCTCACCAAGTGCGTTGACATCTGCAATTCTCTCTTGGAACATGAAGAAAATGGTCCATTTTTGAAACACACGATAACAAGTGATGACAAATGGATCATCTACATCAGTGACAAACAAAAAAGATCATGGATCAAGCGCAATGAACCAGCTCAAAGCACTTCAAAAGCAGATATTCACCAAAGGAAGGTGATGCTGTCGGTCTGGTAGGATTTCAAAGGTCTTGTGTATTTTGCATTGCTTCCAAGGAACCAGACCATTAATTTAGATGTGTGCTGCTGTCATCAACTGGATAAATTAAATGAGGCCATCAAACAGAAGCACTCAGAATTGGTTAATCACGAAGGTGGTGTGTTTCTCAGTGATAACACTAGACCATATACAAGTTTGGTCACTTGTCAAAAATTGTTGCAGCTTGACTGGGATGTGTTACCACCTCCACCATGTTTACCAGACCTGGTACCATGAGACTACCATTGGTTTTGTTCTTTACAAAACGCCTTGACTGGTAAAACCTTGACTGCTGATGAGGATATCCAATTGGTCCTAGAACTGCTTTTTGCTGTGAAAGATTAGAACTTTTTTGAGTGTGGAATTGTGAAGTTGCCTGGAAGATGGCAAAAGGTAATTGAACAAAATGGACACTATGTCATTTAATAAGGATTTGTTTCCCATGAAAAATTCACTTTTCATTTACCCAGAAAAGAAAAAAGCAAATACATTTTGGCCAACCCAGTATTTTGTTTTCCCTGACTAGATAAGTCTTTTTGAAGAGTTTGTTTTTCTTATTGCTTTGATGCAAGTACTGGTGAACCATACTGAGCAATGGCACAGGTTTTTATTAGGCTCTCCCTGTACTACTGCGTTATAACTTCACAGTTCACCTAAGAAGGTGAATGTGACAGTGCAGATCAGGATGATTATAAGTAAAATTTGTGCTTAAATGTGAACTGAAGCTTGTTCTTCAAAAATGACTTAGGGAGTAGAATTTCAGTAGACTGAAGAACATTCTTAAATACAAATGGATATTTATGTTTTAAACTGTAAAACTTGCTTTGAGATGCTCAAGGAGAGAGGAAAGAGGTAGGGGTTTTCTTCAGATGAAGAGCAGTGCTGTTAGGATGCATGAGAAACAATTGCCCATGTTTCAGTCTCTGTGTTAAGACAGAGAAAAGACTTGAGATAGCATCTCACTAAGACAGTATTACCAGTTGTCCTGCTGGTGTTAGTTTCATTTAATTTTAAAAGAGACAACCAAGCATTTCTCTGCCTGACAGATGTTTAAATCGTTGAGTCTGCTAGAGAAGTTTAGGAAATTGATGGTTACAGAGTTTGTGAAATGCTAGAAGAATGGATTTGGGCAGATTTGGTTCCTTATCAGTTGGTTATAATAGAATTGCCATGCAATTTCGCGTTTGCTTGAAGTATTATCTGAAGAAGTAAATAATCAGTAATTTCACCTTCCTTCAAAATCTCTCTTTTAAAAAGTGCTCTTGGATTGTTCCAGATGCCAAGTTGTTGATCTGACACAAGCCTTTCCAATATGAACACTTTTGTTGAACCACTCTTTATCCAGCCTGTTTTCCAGCCAGCACAAGAAGATTGTGCTGAGCTTCCTATTGTTCTGTCTTAGACTAAATAATCCAGTGCCTCAGCCTTCCCCCACAAATTGTTTCTTGCTGAGGTGGATGTGTGTATTTGAGAGGCAGCCTTCAAAGTGTTTATGACAGAATTACACTTGCAACCTTCCTCCTTTCCCATGTACATCCTTTTTTTCTCAGGAGAAAAGATTTCCTAGTTGAAAGTACCTGATTGATGGGGCATAGTGAATCTCTGAGTGTTATTTCTGTTAGGGGTTACGTAAATCTCCGTGAGTGGAAACAGGAGAGAGGAAGTACCTATTTTGGCTGATCTGATAGGATGATACATATTTTTAGCAGCATTCACTTCTTAAAAAAAAGCGGGCAATAAAAAAATCTGATCTTCAAGAAAATTGTTTAATAGAATTTGTTTTCTTCCTACAAATAAGCATATATGGTAAATACTGTGAGAATGTGTTTGTTTTGGTTTGTTTTGTGGTAAGCATGAGCATTTCAAGCTATCTTTTGCTTCTAAAGTACCATTTTGAAAGCATATGTCCAATAAGCTGCTCATGCTGCATGTGTGTTGAACCTTGTGTTGTAAGAAGAAGGGCATCAAGCTGATACCCCCAGGAGTTTCAAGGAGAAATGCGTCTGCAGCTCAAGTCTACTGCACAAGTGGTTGCTTTTAAGTCAGTGTGTCAAAGCCTCTTTTCCCTGGATCAGAGTAAAGCAGCTTAATGTGAAACTCAATTGGCGTAGCAGTCGTGAAAAGACTGAGAACAAACTGATTGGTGTCATGAGTGTACACTGAAACCAACTTTCTGTTTCTGTAAGCTCACTGGAGATGGCCAAGAGTTTTGTAATAACACATTTTATAAGCAATTATTAATGAAAACCAAACGGGGAGAAATGTATTCCAACCTGAATTTGTGCCCCAGAACAGGGGCAGCGGTAGCTTATAGAATCATAGAATGGTTTGGGTTGGAAAGGACCTTAAAGATCTCCAGTCCAACCCCCTGCCATGGGCAGGGACACCTCCCACCAGGCCGACCCCTCCCAAACCGGGCCGTGAACACTTCCAGGGAGGGGCCATCCACAACTTCCCTGGGCAACCTGTGCCAGTGTCTCACCACCCTCACAGTAAAGAATTTCCTTCTAATACCAAGTTGAACTCTACCCTCTTCCAGTTTAAAGCCATTTCCCCTCGTTCTGTCACTACCTGCCCTTGTAAACAGTCCCTCCCCATTTTTTCTGTAGCCCCACTTCAGGAACTGGAAGGCTGCAATAAGGTCCTCCTGGAGCCTTCTCTTCTCCAGGCTGAACAGCCCCAACTCTCTCAGCCTGTCTTCATAGGAGGGGTGCTCCATCCCTCTGATCATCTTCGTGGCCTTCCTCTGGACCCACTCCAACAGCTCCATGTCCTCTTTGTGTTGCGGTCCCCAGAACAGGACACAGTACTCCAGGTGGGGTCTCACGAGAGCAGAGTAGAGGGGTCAGAATCACCCCCCTCACCCTGCTGGCCATGCTGCTTTTGATGCAGCCAAGGATGCAAGCACACATTGCCGGCTCATGCTCAGTTTTTCATTGGCTGACACCCCCAGGTTCTTCTCCTCAGGACTGCTCTCGAGCCATTCTCTGCCCAGCCTATATTTGTGCTTGGGATTGCCCCTACCCAGGTGCAGGACCTTGCACTTGGCCTTGTTGAGCTTCATGAGGTTGGCATGGGCCCACCTCTCCAGGTCCCTCTGGATGGCATCCCTTCCCTCCAGCGTGTCAACTGCACTACCCAGCTTGGTGTCATCCAGAAACTTGCTGAGGGTGCACTCGATCCCACTGTCCACGTTCCCTGATGTTAAACAGTACTGGGCCCGGTACAGATCCCTGGGGAACATCACTCATCACTGGTCTCCATTTGGACATTGAGCCATTGACCGCAACTTTCTGAGTGCAGCCATCCAGCTAATTCCTTATCCAGCCATTGGTCCATCCACTAAATCCACATATCTCCAATTTAGTGACCAGTGTGTCATGCAGAACAGTGTCGAATGCTTTGCACAAGTCCAGGTAGATGAAATCATTTGCTCTTCCCTTATCTACCAAAGCTGTAACTCCGTCATAAAAGGTCACCAAACTGGTGAGGCACGATTTGCTCTTGGTAAAGGCGTGTTGGTTACCACCAGTCACTGCATCCTCGTTCCCCCTGTGCCTTAGCTTGCATGCTGCTGTTTCTATGTCCTGCCACTGCCACTAGAATGAAAAGACAGAGGTGATAAAGGCAACCTTTAAGTTCTTCAAACTTCGTAGCATCTGGGGAAAAGATTTCTAAGTTCAGGCGTAGTCAAGAAATTGAGACTGTTCCAGTTTTTCTTTGGGGAAACATGTCCAACAGATTTGAGATGAGGAAAGTGCTCAGTTTGTCTAACTGAGGGAAGAGAAAGGAGAAGAGAGTAACATCTGTAGGTTCACATTTACAGTTGTTTGAAAAATGCAAAGCACATAATAGGTGTTGTAACAGTGGGATGTTTTCTGTCCTGCAGGCATGCATATCATTCTGTTTCAACACCTCCTGTTTGCCCTCAGAAAAACATTGCTGATACTAAACTCCAAACAGGACCCACATCCATACAAAGCTCTGATGTGGTCATTATCCACCCTGGTGCTATGCTCGCAATTCTGGATCTTCTGGCCTCTGTTGGATCAGCTACACACCCAGAGGTAGGCAAAAAATCCTGCTGTCTTAAGCTTTGAGGGTGACTGGGAAAAAAGATGGCTATGGGAAATAAGAAAACCAATAATGTCCTCCCATTTCATGCTGAGAAGCCAATACATTTCATAGACTAACCACGTTGAATAACTGATGATATAGAGATCTGAGAGAAATGGTTTTATTTCATAGGCTTTGTTTTGTTTGTCTCTTTCAAACTCGTGGCAACAATGTACATTCAAAGAAATGTCTGAAGTGGCCATCAGATAAGTTTCTAAATGTTGTGATGAATCCTTGCTTTACCTGATGTATCACGTGTTAACATGTAGTACAAGGAGGATACAGCATTGGACATTATAGCTCAGTGTGTGTGTGCTGTTTGAAATAACTGGAATATGTTCTAGTTCCAAAATTGCACGGCTTGCTTTGTACAGTTCTCAAACCAAACCCTCTATATAAAGGTTTGTATGTAAAGGATTTGTTGGATGTTTTTTGAAGTTGTTTAAGTATTTTTTGATTGAGATGACTTCCCTGAAGAACACTGTTTATTTAAAAAAAAATTTCCAAAAACTTACAAGAATTATAGACTTGCTTCCTCTTTCTTGTCCTCTGCCAATGATGAGCATGGTGACTTTCTGTCTTCATGGCCTTAATTTGACAGTTACATTGTGTATACCTTAAATTTTGTAGGGAGTATGATGGTGATGTTAGGTTACTAGGAATAGATTAGGAGTCATAAAAATATACTCTAAGCACATGGAACTTGAAAACTGACTCATTCCTGGTAAAAAGGGGAGGTTAGTTTAACCATCCCCAGATGAATTGTTTTTCTTTACAATGGTCATGGTAATCCTTCATATAACTTACTATATAGTGCCTCTTCACATGCGCTTACCTCCCCAGCACACATACGCACTTATATTTGAGAAGAAGATGTTTCGTGTATTTATTGCTAATGGTATTTTCCCTTTCATTATTATGCACAAGGGCTTTCTTTTACTTGCCTTCTCAGTTTGTGTCTTCTCAAGTTGTGTGCTGCTCATCTTTTTCAGCATGCGCTGGATCTCCAGCTGGCTGTGGCCAACATCCTGCAATCTCTAGTGCACACAGAGAGAAACCAGCAAGTTATGTGCGAAGCTGGGCTCCATGCACGACTCCTGCAAAGATGCAGCGCTGCTCTGGCTGATGAGGACCACTCGCTGCATCCGCCACTCCAAAGGATGTTTGAAAGGCTGGCCTCCCAGGCGCTGCAGCCAATGGTGCTGAGGTCAGAAAAATAGCCTTGAAGTCTGGTTGAGCTGAGCCTTGATGCCTGTGGTGTTGCTTACTGGCTGTAAATGGCTTGGATTGGTAGAGAGAATAAGTGACGTTGTGTGGGTAGTGATCACATAGGATCTCATTTTACTTCTCATTAGACTATCTTGCTTTTGTGCATCAGCATGTAACCCTGAAGATGCTAGGAATTGAAGGGCAGGGGAGAAGTGTGGAGTGGGGAAATGTGTTTGGCATTTTTCAGAGACTGTACTCAAGTTGAGTGCTTGCTTCCTTCCTGCAAATCTTGAGAGGCTATCAAAAATGCCTTTCCTGGCTAGGTGCTCAGGAAGAGGAAACATGATAGTCTGAAAAGCAAGACTGCCATCAAAGAGGATGGATTCCAAGATGTTTCAGACCCACAGTTTTATTTAGGACTTCAGTTTGTGTAAAGGAAATACAGAAATATGGAAGAAGAGGTATCTGGAAAAATCTGGTGATGCATAGCTTTAAAAAATTGATCTTCTTGCATATTAATGCAAGTAGGTTTGTACATCTGCTAGTACTAGGAAAGCAAGATTGAAAAGTATATGAGCATATTTTGAACCATTTGTTAAATACCCACGTAGTTGTATGGTCCTTTGGATTGCTTGCTAGATTCTGAGGAGAATTTCTTGTGGCCTTCCAATATAAAAAGAGGGGTTATAAGAATCACACAGAATGCACAGGGTTTGAAGGGATCCCTAATGGTCATGTAGTCCAAACCCCCAGAATGATGGAGATCTTTTACCACAGCCAGTAGTGACAGGACAAGGGGCAAGGGTTTTAAACTGAAAGAGAGTGGATTTAGATTAGTCATAAGGAAGACGTTTATTACAACACAAGTGGTGAGAGACTGGAAGAGGTTGCCTAGAGAAGCCATGGATGCGCCTTAGCCCTGAGAGTGTTCGAGGTCAGGTCAGATGAGGTTTTGAGCAATCTACTATAGTGCAAGATGTCCCAGCTCACAGCAGAGGGATTGGACTAGATGATCTTTAGAGGTCCCTTACAGCTCAAACTGTCCTGTGATTCTGTGATCTCAGCTAGAATAAGGCACTTCATTGTGTACGGATGGCTGACTGACATGCAGCCAGGACAGTTGGTCAGCTCACTTCAGTGACATGTAGCTGTATTGGACCTGGTTCTGCAAGGAGTACGCCTGCTGGTAGATGCATTGCAGGGGCTTAAGCTTCCCTAAGCATAGGTACTGAAAGCCTAGGTAGCTGTAGATATAGGTATTATAGTTACCTATAGATACAGATGTTGATAGTTGTGAAACTGTCCCCCAGCCAAATAGGACACACAGGGCTGAGGTCACTTTCTCACTTCAGCCTGTGGACTACCTTTCCAGATGAGTTCAGCTTCCTGTCTGTGCATCAGTGAGCGTCCTGATGATCTCCAACATCATGCATCACCCTTACTGCCAAATCTTTGTAATTAAGAGAAGGGAATTGGGAGCTTTGTCAAAACTGTTTGATTATTTGAAGTAATGTCAACCTTTGAGAGCCTGTGTTCAAAACTGAAATAGTTTCAAATGGATCAAATGTGTTTCTTCTAGTTATGCATTATTTTATTGATTTTTTTAGTTAAAAATTATGTTTATTACAAGTAATTACTGTCTTTTAAAAAATGGTATGAGATTTGGTGCCACACTAGGCAAATAAATAGTCAAAATGATTCGTACATTTTTAAAATTCTCCTTCTTAGGGAATTTTTACGCTTGGGAAATCCTTTGAATTGTGGAGCATGGGACAAAAAGCTCTTGAAACAGTACCGAGTGCACAAACCCAGCTCACTGAGTTTTGAACCGGAAATGAGAAGTAAGTGCTGAAGTGCTTGAAATTTGCATTGAAAAATATTTCGCTGACATCCACTAATTGCATACTTATGTAAAATCTGTAGATAGGCATCCAAAAAAACCTAACTTTGCCCCTGCTTTGTATGGATGTGAAATCATCAAAACAGTTTGACTGAAAAAAGAAAACAGAGGGAACATAGTGCTTATATTTAATATATATCAAGGAAGGTAATTATTATTTCTTACTTTATGAAAAACAACTCTTAAATAGGATAGTAGTTTGTTTTAAAGTATTGAGTAGATCCTGAGTTTGTACTTATTTAACAGTAAAAGGAAACGTATTTCTCACGGATGCTTTCATGTGCGCATCACGTGTCATCGCGTCTATGTAGTTTCTCTCCTGGGTTCAGTAAGTTGTCAGATAAAATAACTGACATTCTTACGCCTAAGCGTAATTACATTTGTTTCAGAACAAGCAAACAAACAAACAAACTCAAGAACCTGTGTCATCATTGGCATCACTAATAATTAGAAAGAAATAGGAATAACTAAAAAGAAGAAGAAAGCATAATTTACCTAATCTGACAGAATCTCATTCTAATAGTTGCTTATGTTAAAAACAGGTAGAATTTGGAGTTGGAACACCCACTCTTCATTACTTAAAGTTCAGCAGTACCTTTTTTTAACCATTCATTAATTTTTCATGAAAATATTTACAAAAGTTTTATTATTGCTCACTTTCCATATGTTTACTTTTCTAGTATATTAAAATTGAAATCTTTAAAAATATGTGGTAAGCATGTATTGAATTGTGGGTGCATAGTAATTTTAAAAATTCTAAAAAAAGATCAGGCTTATATCGGCTAAAAAAACCCAAAAATCAACAACCAGGGAGGGGAACAAGAACTCAGTTTCAGTCCTAGAATTAATGCTGAGGGACCATATTCACCATGTATTTTGATAGGATATTTGCTAGATATTCTTAGATTGTAGACACACATACATATGCATATGCAGTGGAAATTTTTGTTGCACGTTTATGTGATAGTCTGTCATGGAACTTCATCCATCTGATAGCATGCCTCACACAGCAATTGCACATCAGTTCTGATTATCACAATGGAAAGTTAGAGCTGTTTTCCAGCTACTTATGTATCAGTCTGATAAACTGCACTGAATATCTATAACCAGTAGACTCCTCAGCTGATGGAAACCTTTC
>NW_010192796.1:78268-97914 GCF_000695765.1 Mesitornis unicolor | reverse complement strand
ACTCTTTCCTGTTGTTATCAATGAGTTGTAGAGCTTGGGAATAGCTGTTCATGTAGTAGAGTAGAGTCTCAGTAACACAAAGAAATTATTGATAAATCTTATTTCTAGGTGTCAGTTTAGTTATATGGCCAGATGTAAAACCTAGTTAAAAATATCTTAGTTGAAATGTTTGAATTATTTAAAAGGAACTAGAAAGTATCCTGTATCGTCCTTAATTACAAGCATTAAATACCTTCTTCCCACTGTCTACACAACTCTCACACTTAATCTTTTATCTCTCAAGTAGAAATATAATAACTGAATTCATGTTATGTCATCAGATTCAGTACATTTGGAAAGAGAGGAGAGAAGGAGAGATTCAACTTATCTCTTGGCCAGCCCATGCTTGCTTATGTATTTATTTTTAATAGAGTATTATTACAGTGGAAATTAAACAATGAAAATAGTGAAAATGGGAGTCTGAAAGGTTTTTAACCTAGGGGAGAGAATGCAAAGCTGAATACTGCAAGTTATCATGTTAAATTTCCTAAACTAAGCTTACTGAGCCTTTCTGCTTATTGAGAGCTCTGGGACTTTTAGCTCAGCTATTGCATCTGAAAAACACAAAGCAGAATTTTTCCTGCCTGTTAAGTCAGGTGGCAGGAATGTGCCTGAAAACAAAGCCTCTGTGAAAGGGACACTTCCCTGATGTTAGATAATGGGATGGTCTCCTGTTTCAGTTTTTTGCCTTTACTGTATGCTTTCCATAATACCTTGCACAAGACGCTCATCTCTCTACCTCAGTCGAACGGTTTTACAGTTAAGAACAGTACTTCCCAACCCATCATCTTCTGAGAGGCTGAACTGGTTGATGATGACTAACAGTTCAGCTGTTGCACTGGAAGCTGTACTTGAAAAGTCCAAATAAATAGCCTGAAAATTCCTCCCTTTTGCAATGCTGTGTTGTTTCTTGGCTTCTACTGTAGATAGCATGGTTACCTCAACGGAAGGTCTGGGTTCTGACAGCGTCTTCGGTTTGCACGAAGACAGCCACTACCGAATAAGCAAGAGCCTTCTCAAGCCAGCAGAAGGGAGCACAGTACCCCTGACGAGAGTGAAGTGTTTGGTCTCTATGACAACCCCACATGATATCAGGCTTCATGGATCATCGGTTACGCCAGCATTCATTGAGTTTGACACCTCTCTTGAAGGGTTCGGGTAAGGTCCTACAGTGCTTTCAAATAGCATGGGGCACGGTACAGTGTTTTCTTACTTTCTTCTTTCAAAGAAATATTTGTAAATTTTAATGGACTGTTTGCAAACCAGAAACAAATGAATTCTTTAAAGAAAAGAATACTTCAAGCCACATAACTTTCCACTCTGACATTAATGACTTGTAACCAATGCTTGCTTGCTGTGTGTGAATGTAGAAGTCAGTATGTATCTCAACATTGACAGTACCCTCTCAGTTCTGGATTTCCTGTGACTTTTAAAACAAACATACCCTTGCAGAAATGCATTAGTTGCTAGGATTTATGTGCAACATTTGGATGACCCAAGTGCTCTGAAACCCACTTAAAATTGATTAAAAACTTGAAAATGAGGAAGTGGGCAAATCAGAAGTACAAGTAAAGCAGAGAAGGAAGTGATGTTGAGTCCAAAAAAAAACTAGAAAAAGCTGACTATTAACTGGAGGTATAGCCTGAATATAGTACTTAACTCATTTTGTCTTTTAGCACTATCACCTTCATTTACTGTTTATCCTCTCTCTGATTAAACACCTGCTGAGTGAGGCACTTTGAGGATCATGTAATATGATTTAACTTAACTATTCAGAAGATGAAAACATAACACCATTCTTAGCATCTGTTTAAGGAAAATATTTGTCTTTTTGGCTATAAAAGCTAAATAGAAAAACCTCAAAATACTGATTTTGTCCTGTGCTAAGTGGTAAATATTCAAAAATTCCTATAAAAAATTAGGCCAATAGTATAAGGAACAGGTATTCTTTAGCTGCCTGTGGACTGGTTCATAGGTGGAGGCTCACAAGTAGACGGAAAGCCAGGATCTCAGAGGAGGCAGTGTTGTGAAGTACCCACAAGTCAGACAATTGTGATAGGTACCTCCAATGATAAGTAATCGTTCAGAATTTCCCAGAAACTTTGTTAAAAGCTTAAGAAACCTGACAAGAAGCCTTATTAAAAGTCTTTTCATGACACAAGCCACCAAAAAGGACAACTGCTGTGAGGCCCAAAAGAGTGTGGCAGATTCTCATGAGATGAGTAATTCTTCAACATTTTTATTGCACTCTCTTCTTTTTTTTAAAGAGTTGTGAGAAGAGGTAGAAATTATCTGTTGTCCAGGGCTGTGCCACAATTTCATAAAACCAGAAACAGCTCCACCTGACAGAATTGTTCATCTTGTCTTTTTCTTTCCAGACATAATGTTTATATGACTGTGTTTCTTGTTTTGGTTCTGATGTGGCCTTCGACAGAGCCACTTGCATCTTAGTGCTTGTATTCCAGTTTACTTGGGGTGACTGGTCTGAGAGCACAGTCCAGCCTGCATATTTGGGAGCTCTGCTGCTCTGCACTCTCTTTTCAGCTTTGCTAAGCAAGGATGCAGTGCATCTAACCTTCATATCCAATATTGTCAGGGACAGACTTTTATTTGAAAACAAGTGGTTCTCAGAACTATGTTCCACATCCCTCATAAGAGAAAAGAAAATGGTTTTGACCTAAGAACTTGAAATAGGCTAACAAAATAAGTTGTTACTGTGGTTGCTCCAGGGAATTTGTGGATGCTTGCAATGTGTCAAGAAGTAATCCACATAATGCAGTTATGACTTCTTGTAATTTCAACAAGTCACTTAAGGCTTTCATAATCGATTAAAAAAAATATAGAAACTTTTTGGACTGTTTCTGAGTGCTAGGGTGTTTCATGAACTCAACAGAGTTAACAGTCAGTTGGTGGACCCTTGCAAGTTATCTGCTTAGAGAGAACATGCTTGTAACACCATTGACTATGGGGGGTTAGCCCAGAGTATAACATTTTCAAGGGGGAGGAAGAAGTATGTGATGAGAACTGTAATCAGAAAAAAGTAAGTAGTGACCAGAACCACAGGCAGCTGTTGCTTTAAGATGGTTGGTCAAGTTAACTCTTTATAGCTTACTTGAGAACAAAATAACTCCTAGCTCTGTAAGGCAGCTCAAGTACAGTGTACTTAAACCAGCCTGCTCAAGTGTGTCAACAAAATGATGATTCTTAAGCAAGTGGAAGACCTGTCATTTTGCCTCCAGTAGGACAATCTGTACAAACTGGAAGTTGAACTGCTGTGGGGATTCACTCCATCTTGGGTAGGCTGGTCACTGAAAGGTACTCCTTATATCTATTTCCATTGCGTCCACAACATTGCCGGCTCTTGTAAGGACCAAATGTAGCTAATTTGGTGAAATACAGTGTCACTGTAAGAGTGTACATACTTAAAATAGGAACACTACAGTATGCAGTTACCAGATACTTTGAATATTTAGCTAATCCAATGTCTTTGGGAGTCCAGAACTTCGTAAAGGCTACAGCAAGGTGGCACACATGGGAGCATCTTACACTGTGGAGCCACGTAGGCATAAATGTCTCTGCTTTTGCACCAGAGATGTATGCTGCCAAAGCTCTTTGCACTAGAGATAATTTCGCTTCACAAGGAGAAATTTTGAGAATTCATTTCTATTTTTTATTAACATGTACAGCCAAGGAGAGTGATGGTATGCTTATATTATGTGGTATATTTTCCTAGGCTTTACTTTGTTTGTATTGACTTTCATAAACTCTAGTGTGTTACTGGTCTTCTATTTAACAGCTGCCTGTTCTTGCCAAGTTTGGCTCCCCATAATGCACCTACAAATAATGCTGTTACAACAGGACTTGTTGATGGTGCAGTTGTCAGTGGAATTGGAACTGGTAAGTACTCAAGTATGACTGTTAGCAGTGTTTTGTATCTGATGTTCTTTAGTCCTCTTACATTTCTTTGTTAACCATGAAGTGACAGTATGGACATTGCACACTCATAATTGAAAACTTGTGTCTTTTTGGGTCTGCGTTCCTGTTATTTTTTGCTCCCAAATCAATGAAAAGCAATATGAAACACAAATGTGTGATTGCGTTAAAATACAAGACTTTCTGCAGAAGGTTAAATTTTAATCAAGAGGAGTGTGTGAATAGTGAACCTGGATGCATTAAGAAAAAGTTGAGGTGGTAGTGGGAGGTTGCCAGAGCATAGGAAACATGCTGTACTTGTGGATTTGTTCTGCTGAATTCCTGATTGAATTTATTACGGGTGTAGTTACACGTGTATAATCACAAAAATCTCATCTAAATTGTTTGCTATCTCTTATCCCTGTTAAGCCTATAGGAACCTGGTGAGCTGCAGGTCTAACTGGACATGACCACTTAGTTTAAAAGGCATTAAGTCTAAAAACTAGGTTGAGGTTTACTGCAGTAAGACAGAATTAGTGTTAGACAGTACTTGAAGTCTTTGAGCATTTTATTGTTCTCTGGGATTACCCCAGGAGATGGAGTCAGGTGTATACAGTAGAGAGATCTTCCATTAAATGGAGTCAGGTGTATACGGTAAAGAGATCTTCCACAAAGGCTTCTTCAATGAAACACACCTATGGAAGAAGCATCTTGTCATTATATTAGCAGTTTCTGAGGGCCATTTCCACTTTTTTTGTCCAGGGAACTGAAACTGGATTGTTCTGAACAAGTACACCTTCAGAGTTGATTTTTGGTTTTAGAGCAGGAGGGAATAGTGTACAATTCTTACTTTACTCTGTTTTGAAAGAAGCTCTTCTGAGCTAGCTTTATATGGATTTTTCTCCAGGCTTGACTCAGAAATGAAGGAAGTATCACTGAAGGCCACAAAGGGAAAGTTTCAGAAAGCATAGCGGGTACCAACTGAGGGACTGAGCTGATACAAAAAAAGGGACAGGAACACATAGGTATCCTAAGTACTAGCTACTCCAACTATATAATGGGCTTTTGTATTTGTTTTTAGGTGAAAGATTTTTCCCACCGCCATCTGGTTTAAGCTACTCAACTTGGTTTTGTATTGAACATTTTAGTACACCTCCTAATAACCATCCTGTGAGACTTCTTACTGTAGTGCGGCGTGCAAACTCCTCGGAGCAGCATTATGTATGCCTTGCCATCGTCTTCTCAGCAAAAGACCGGTCACTGATTGTTTCAACTAAAGAGGAATTGCTTCAAAATTACAGTAAGAGTTGTGTTGTGTTGCCAGCTAATCCTGACGATACTATGGGCATGTGACTGCAAGTGTATTTTGAAACTAGTGTCTACAAGAATTGTGTGTGATGGAACTTCAGTTGCAGCTTCACCAGCTCTTGATGGGTTTTGACAGTGAAAAGATGCAAAATGTAAATATTTGTGTAGAAATTTTTTATAATTTCTAAATATTACCTGATATCTGCATATAAAGGGGTTTTTTTGTTTTGTTTTGTTTTGTTTTTTTCAAAAAAACTCAAGTATTACAGATTTGAAGGAGGAATTATGTCATTGTTTTTTGGAGGTTTTTGCTTTTTGTTTGTCTTGTATCATTCACTTTAAACATCATCTTTTGAAGTGCAAATGTTAACTATCACTGCTTTGAAAAGTTTGGAAATAGTAAACTGACAGGTTGTGAAAGCTTTTTCAGTTTGGATAGTTCTGACGCTGGAGAGCTATTTGAAGTTGATCATTCTTTCACTTCATGTTTTAATGCTATGATCAGTTTTCAGAAAGAGTTTGTACCATCATTCAGTATCTCGTGCACAGGAGGTGCAATGAAGATCTCAGTGAAGCTGGTGAGGCTAGTGAATTTTCTAGGGAGAGCTATCAGTGCAGTCAGGGTCATCAGACTTACCAACTCCTGTCTCCTGCCTTGTTCTCCATCAGAGCCTCCAAAAAATCATGAGTTTTGACAGGCCATTTATGCACCATGGCTGTGGAGGAGCTGAGAGGGATCAGGGCAGCCTTCTGCACGTGTTTCAGACTTCACTCTTTACCAGACCAACATGCTGGGTTACAAGTGGTTATCAAAAATCTGTTCCTGGTTCTGTTCTTTCCTTTGAGTAGTGGGCACTAATAAAGACTTTTTGTAACTGTTACTATTTAAAAAAAACAACAACAAAACAACAAACCAGATTGTTATGGAATATTCCTTATATTCATGTTAAGAGGACGTTTGCATCATTAACTGCAGTAGTTTCTCTTAGTAGAAGTCAGGTTCAAGACCTAAAACTTGAGAGTTGAAGACCCATGATATAAAGAAGGAACTAAAAGTCTTAAATTACAAAGATAACAGCAGTGTTTTCTTTCTCAGAAGCCTGGTATTTTGTAAGAGAGAATAAGTTTATCTTCATCGTAATTGCTTTAGCCTGCACTGGAGCTATAGATGCTAGGTTTTTAGTTTGTAAGCCCCTATTATCTATCTCAAAAAGAGATTGGATTTTAAGACGCTTTGTCAGAGAAGATCTGAAGGTCTCTGACTACAAAGACTGTTTTTTAATTGAATGGGATACTTTGCTTTACTGGAGTACTGCTCTGTCATGGCTAAGCTGTAGGTGATCGTGTATGTCAAGGGCTGAGCAGGTAAGTACCTGAAGAACTGAGATGGCAGGCCCTCCTGCATAGGGACTGGAAGTGCTGATGCTCTATTGTAAGAATAAAAGGAGTGTTTTAAGGATCCTTCTTGTGAGCAAGGTTTTTGACTGAGAAAAAGAATTTGAGGTTATTTTTGCATCTGAAAGTTAGTTCTGAATCCTCTGGTTTTATCATTTTCCTTGTGCTACTTCTAAAGAAATGAGTGTTCTCCCTGTACAGGAGGCTGTTGAGGTAAGAGGTTTAGTGGTTTATTTTCCTTCAATATGAAAGAATGAAGAGAGATGTGAAAAGCTCCTGTTTTCTCTTGAAGTGTTCCTTGGTGGAGGATTTTCATCTTTCTTTTTCTTTTTTTTTTTTTTGCTTTCAAGTAGTGTGGGTTATTCTGCTTTGTGATGGAGAAGCTAATGCATCTGCAAACTGATTACGCCCTCTGGTATGAAATCAAAGGATGCCTTTTAGAGTATTTTTTAAATTGTATTTTGAGAACTAAAGTGTGTTTCAACATTCAGGAGAAGGGAATTCAGCACTTGTTAGTGAAGAAAGACCTGGGTAATGCTAGAAAGTATAGGTGGGTGAATTTGGGATTGGTGGTCAGCAGTTTGTGGTTTGCAGTCTTGTGGAGAGGCTGGGAGTGGGTTCCTCTGGCCACACACCTGGAAGGCAGGCATTGATCTCCAGTTTGTCTGGCTGTGGGTGTGAGGGTGGCTGATGGAGCTGTGGGTGCATCTCACCTCAGCCCGTAGCTGCTGCTGGTGCTTGTGCTGGGTCAGCAGCCTTATGGCCCAGGCTACACTGCTGATACAGTCAAGGGGGAAGGTGAGTGAGAGTGACTCGCTGGGGTTACAGTACAAAAACTAGAACAGACAAGATGTCATGAAGCCTTTGTTTTGACTTGGGCAGAGGTGTCTCAGCCCTAAGCTACCCCTTCAGTAGCAGCATTTCAGAAAATTAGTTTTCTTCAGAACTACAAAATGGAGAAGAGGAGAACCCAGACTGCCAAGGCTCGAGTTATGAGTATCCCTGGCCTGTGCTTGATGCATGTCCCCCTAGCCATTTGTGGCTTCTGTTACAGAAAAAAGTCTCAGGCTTTTAACCTCATCTTTAACTTCCCTTATTGATGCTGTATAATTTAGGTTGATTCTGATGCAGATGGTAAGAAAGGCAGTCCTTTTATCTTCTTTTGTGTGTGACCTGATTGTTTAAGCAAAATAGTGGCGAGCTTATACTGGCTGTCTGTAGCCAGGTGGGGCAGGGGTGAGGTGGGGTTTCTGTGGGAAAAGGTCAGGGTTGCCCCATGCCAAACACGGCCAGTGCCATCTGGCTCCGCAGCAGATAACCCCCACAGGACACGGCTGAGCCCAGCAGCCAGGCTGGTGGCACCTCTGGGAAAACATATGCAAGAGAGGGCGAAACGCTGTGTTGAGTGAGGAGAAAGGGAAAACAATGTGAGAGAAACTGCCCTGAGAACACCAAGGTGAGAGCAGGAGGAAGGGAAGGGGCTCTCCAGGCACTGGAGCAGAGGTGCCTTGAGAGGACCATGCTGGAGCAGATAGTGACACATGTAGAAGAGACCATGGTACAGTAGGGAAAAGTGTGAGGAAAAAGTTCAGGAATTATGGGTATCTTTCTCTCCACAGTATGAGAAAGGTGAAAAATAGCCCTATAGGTTTAGAGAGACATCTGTTATTTCTTGCTGATTACTGCTGTAAATATTTAAAAAAAACAAACCAACAAAAAACACAACAAAAATCTTTCTGAGACTTGCATGGTGGCATGAGAAAGGTAGTAAAAACTTGAGTGAACAAGTCATTCCAGCTAAAATTTCAAAGAGAGAGCAGGAGGGGAGAAGTAAAACATAACTGCCAAAAGTCCATAAGCATCCTGAGAATTTTCTCAGAGAATTAAGAGAACCGAAGAAGAGACCCATTGTTGATACAACCAAAACCATATTGCTTTGTTAATGCGTGTTGTGGTTTAAGCCCAGTGGGCAACTGAGCACCATGATGTCATTAACTTACTTCTTCTCCCCCACATAGGATAGGGAGGAAAAAAAAACAAAGTATAACAGAGTTTGTGGGCTGAGACAAAGGACTGGGGAGGGTTTTTCACTCGCAATTTATGGTCATGGGCAAAAGACAGACTCATCTTGGGGAGAAAAGCAATTTAATTTTGTTACCAGTGACATCAGAGTAGAACAGTGAGAGATACAACCAGGTCTTACAGTCAACACCTTCTGCCACCCTTCCCTTCTTCCAGGGCTCAGCTTTGTTCCCTGTTTCTTTACCTCCCCTGCCAGTGGCACAGGGGGATGGGAATGGGTGTTGCAGTCAGTTCATCCCATGAGGTCTCTGCCACTGATTCTTCAGGAGTATGGAGGACTCCTCCCACTCTTCTTCTGCTTCCACGTGGCACCCTTCCCACAGGAGAAAAGTCCTCCACAAAACTCCAGTGTGGGTCTGCCTATGGCTGCAGGGTTGTTTTCCTCACAAACTGCTCTGGTGTGGTCTTCCATTCCACACAGTGCAGCCCATCCCACAGACTGCTCCAGCACACACCACCCATGGAGTCACAGCCTTTGTGGGGGCAGCCACCTTCTCATGTGGATCTGCTCCACTGTTGACTTTCCACAGACTGCAGGCGGGTCAACCTGCCCTCTCACCACAGGTTGCAGGGGGAACCTCAGCTCCATGCACTTCCTCCTCCCCCCATTTCTTTTCTTCACTGACCTTGGTGTCTGCACAGTTGTTCTTCTCACATCCCACTCCTTTTCTCTGCTGCAGGTTTCTTTTGCTGCTTCTTGAAGAGTTCTCAGCACTCTTGGGCTGGAGCTGCAGCAGGGCTTTAGCTTAAGTAGGGGCCAACCCAGCCCGGCCAGGTTGGGTCTGTGCCACCCACAACGGGGCCACACTGGCTGGGGCCAGGGCATGGGAGAGCAGACCATGCGCTGCACCTTTCTTAAATACGTGCTGTTTGGCTTGGCCTTGGTCAGAGGTGGGTCAAAAATTGGAGCCAGAGAAATTCTAGCAGCTTCTCACATGTCTATCTCCATAGTCCTTCCCTGCTGTCCCCTAAAAAAACCCCCAAACCGCAACCCTCACAGAAAACCCCATACAATGTGCAAGTATTTTAGGAAGTTCAGTTCAGTTCATTGTGACAATTTGGTCTGAATACTTTCTCAAAAATTCTGATTTCATTCTTTCAGTTCTTGTATTTGATAGTCTAAAGTCGTATCTTGTTAACTGTAGGAGTTTGTGCCTATTTGGTTAATTATAGTTTTGATTGCATTGTTAACAACATGCTTCCTAAAGTTTTGGCTTTAATGTTTTGCTGTAGATTGTTTTGTGTTAAGTCTAATGGCATAAGAAGCTTAAAACAAATGAATAACATTTCTGCTGGTGTCTGCTAACTGGTGCTTTTCCTTTAGTCGATGACTTCAGTGAGGAATCATCATTTTATGAAATTCTTCCTTGTTGTGCCCGTTTCCGCTGTGGTGACCTCATTGTGGAAGGCCAATGGCATCACCTAGTTCTGGTCATGAGTAAAGGCATGCTAAAGAACAGTACAGCTGCGCTCTACCTTGATGGACAGCTTGTTAACACTGTTAAGGTAAAATAAATCTTTAAATCCTCATTTTTACTGTTTGGAGTGATTTTTCTCTTTCTGTGCATATATATATGTCTGTGTGTGTGTGTGTAAAAAAAAAAATAATAAAAAAATTAAAAAACCCAAACAAACAAACACAAACCCAAAAAACCCACCAAAAATCCAAACAAAAAAAAAAACAAAGAAAAATGAGGAGCCTTGCAGAAAGTAGTCTTTGCTCACTACACAGCTCAGACCCAGCCATAGTCCTGTTAAGAGTAGAAGATAATCAATACTTTCTCAGGTGTGAGTGATAGTAATGCTAAAGTGAAGTGGGTGTATTTGCATTGAATGTGAGGCAAGTGTGACATGGCTACACTGCTGACTAGATTAATTAGAAGGCTGATAAAAAGCTGAAGATGACATATCCCAGGACCACATAGCAGATCTAATTTTGAATAACAGGAAGATTACAGAGTAAGACAGCTTTGCCAGTTTATCCATGTTGTTCCTTTTCCAACCCTCTTGCCACTCCAGAAGTAGCATCCTCTTATCAGTGATAACTGGGATGTCCAGTGTTGTCGGTTGGTTGTAGATGAAACACATTTAGTTGCAAAGGTGAGGTTTTTTTATTGTTAGGTGGAAGAAACTAGGAGGTCAAAAGCAGAGAAGAGCATTGTGGATCTGTCCATGGAGTACAAAGCATTCCTGATCTGTAACTGATAACCAAAGAGTATTTGCCACCTGGCAGGCATGGACCTTAAGGGACTAAGCTAATCCTGGTGTGGAGTGCAAATTAGCTAGTGTTACTGTACTGCTATAGGTAATACTATTTTTTTTTACTTTTTTGAACTTTTTTTTACTTTCAAAGTATTCACCTTTCAGTGTTCGTTTTTCAGAAAGGTCTATAGTAACTTTACTTGTTATGCTAAAAGCTGTAATACATGAGCATGTATCTGGCCATCTGTCTTGCCATACATGACTACATTCAATAGCTGGTAACAGATTATTTACCAGGTAGATAGAAAACACTTGTGAGATTGTTATTGCCATTATATATAGGCCAGTATCTTACCCATGTATTTGTTTTATTGCCATCTGAAAATCTTTTCAAATTGAGTTCATCACTTTTGCAGTTCAGCTCAAAACAGTATAATTACTATAGGCATGTTTTCAGTGGGTGAAGAAGGAGGAGAAAGAACACAAAGTTTATAATATTGTCTTACTGCTTTTGCAAAAAGTAATAACCATCATAAAGCACCACGTTTAGAATCGAGACACAGCCTTGTTCTCTAGCGTTTTTAAGCACAGAACATGCATGTTTTCATACTCTGTTTCCATACATACCTTCATCTTTTGAAAGCCATTTAACTTCTGATCTTTACATTTACCTTCTGGTTAATGTTCTTCACTGACTTTTGCTGTATGGTGTCTTAGAATACCGTGCATGACTTATCAGTCATTTGGTATGTTCCCTGGTTTGCAAATCACTTTCCCAAATTTTTGATCTCTTTACTTTTCTTTCATGGTACTCTTGCTCTTTCAATAACTTCACCATGTTTTTTTCTCCCTTACAGCTCCACTATATTCATAGTAGTCCTAGTGGGTCTGGTTCTGCCAATCCCCCTGTAGTCAGCACTGTTTATGCCTATATTGGCACACCACCCGCTCAACGCCAGCTCTCTTCATTAGTGTGGCGTTTGGGCCCTACACACTTTCTGGAGGAAGTTTTACCTGCCCCAGGTGTTAGCACCATTTATGAGCTGGGACCAAATTACGTTGGAAGCTTTCAAGCAGTATACTTACCATGTAAGTATAATTCAAATGATGGCAAATGACTTGACCGGGGTGTAGTTGAATCTTTTTGTGTGCATATTGGCAGAAGAGGTGAAAAAGGAAAGTATGCAGTAGCAGAGAGGAAAAGCTAGCTCTTCGTAGGAAGGAGATTAGTAGCTGCTATTGAAGAGAATGATGGAAATCCAAATTACTGTTTTATTATACTTCTGGTAGTTCTTGTACTGAGATATGATAGAAGTGCCTGTATTCCTTACTTTGCTTTTAAACCAGTTAGAAATACTTGAAGCTGTCATTATTCATACTGTGTATTATATTTATCTATAGAAAGTGAAATTGGAAAGGCATTTTAACTTGTCAGTTTCTAGTGATAGCACTCATTAATAAATCTGCAATGTATTCTGTTCTTTAAACACAGCTGTCTTGAAATGTCATTGTTATAAGGTCTAAATAGGTCAACTGACGAAAAAAAAAAATCCAACAGGGAAGGATTGTGGTGCAGCAGATGGTCTTTAAGCATTTGTTGCGAACAAATATGGACAATTCTATTCTTTTTTTAAAGTTTTCTTGTTTGAAATTGAGGGCAGTGCTGCACAAAAAGATATTAATAACCTTGTTAGAAATGTGTGTCCATAGCCCTGTTTTTAACTATTCAGACAACAGACTCTCAGTTAACTCTGGTCATATGAGCTGTCACTAGCAAAATTTTCCTGTTCGGTGGCATTCTCTGTCTTTCTATGCAGTTAGAGTACCTCCTTGCTAACATCAGTATTACATCAGAAGACCCTCATTGCTTTACCTGTTAATCACAGGGCTTTTCAGTGAATCATTACTGAAGATGGGCAAGTATCAAGTCATCTGTCCTTGCTTTGTCTTTCTCCATAAGGGCTATAATGCTCTCCAGCTCTTCTGGAGAGAAACCATCACCATCTCAAGGGAAGGAGGTAGTGAGTGATGTGAGTGGTAGGAGAACGGAAGTGTGTACAGGGAGTGCACAAAGTCTTACTTTCCATGGTGAAAAATGGAAATGTGGAGTGGTGACAGACCCTCCCCTCAAATGTAATGATGTTCAGGCTATGAAAGCACAAAGTATCATGAAAAAGAAGGTAGTTTTCCTTGCCCATCTTGAGTGAAAAACTTCAGGGAGTAGAATTTTGTCATGTACAGTTCTGTGTCACATACTTGCATTTTTGACAGCTGAACAAACCTGGCAAGCAAATCTGGATTTAGGTATCTGCTAGTCAATTATTATTTGTCTTGGAAGGCATTTTGGCTGGTGTTGTGCAAGTTTTAAGTACCAGATTGGCCAAAGCAACTTCCATTAATTTGTTCATTCACTTCTGAGAATTAAAGATCTTCCTGCCTTCCTAAGGCCATGTTCACCAGGAAGCCCACAGTACCTTAAAAGAATTCTTCATTTCTTAACATACTGATGTTTTCCAGTGTGTCTTTGTATTTCTCCTGCACAAGTTTTGCTCAGTTTGTTGTATTTCAAGAGTAGTTGGCTCCAGAACAAAGGGTATTTTTCTATTTGGGGCTAAGCTTGTGTTCATGTCACATGCCAGTACTGTGCCAAACCCTAAGGAATTTTATAGGGGGTGCAGCCTGAAGCTCTGTACCTTACCCTTCTATCCTGACTTCTCTATCCAAAATGCTTGTTTTACCTTGGTGTAATGATTGTCTGTGGGAATCCTAGAGAAGCGAAGAGCCCTTGCAATCTTCCACTGTTGTCCTTTATAGGGAAACTGAATCTTGTGACTTGCCGTTTACCTATGCAATGCTTCTTTCACAAGTTTTGTCCCTGCTTTTAGTGAGCAAGGATGCTATCTTCAGAGAATTTGTCCTGTGTTTAAACAAAATGAAAAGCCCCTCAGAGAGCAGTTATTAGTTCGGGAGAAGAAATTCCTTTCTCTGTTTGCTGAAATGGAAGGATTTTCTCAGGGCATCTGTGTGAGCTGAGGATCCAATGAGGATTTCATTTATGGGGAAACTGAGACTACTTCTCAAACGCTCTCTTAAGTGAAACTTGACAGGGAATTGACCCTGATTCAACAAATTATGTAGACATCCAGCTTCTCATTTGTTTCGCTGTTAGGTGAGGAGCCTTCATGCTTTTTAAAATTCCATTAATGTATTTCACTGGAGTTACAGACACCTTTTGACCTGGAACGATGATGCAGAAGTGAGTCTCTCTAAATTGTCAGGTGTTGAGTTTTGCACACTTCCTCTAAGTGTTGTAGACAGCTGTGAATCATAGTGTTTGCAGTGCCTCACAAGAACCTTCCACTTTCAGAGCAGTTTATACAAAACAGTAAAGATACAGTTATATATTGTCTTTGATACCTGGGCCTTTTGCTCTTTATTCAGTCTTGCATCTCTTGTGCCATTCTTTAAGGCAGTTTTCCTAGCAAATCGTTGTATTGGGTTGGCCAAAAAGTAATTGCATTTTTTTTTAATAGATGGACATACATGTCTTGAAATGTAACTTCATTTAAAACCACAAACTCATTATGTAAATTGACAACTGACAGTTCAAGCTTGTTTTAGAAAAAGAAAGTGCACAGCTTCATTAAAAATTATTTATTTGGCATTGATTAAAAAAAAGGAAAATCAAAAGAAACACATTCATCATATTTTGCGGTATTGCTTCGGAGAACAAAAAGATGCTGTACAAGCTCATTTTATGTGATTTATGTGATGTGTATGGTGAAGATGCCTTAAAGCTATGGCAGTATCAGAATTGGTTTGCTAAATTTCAGTCTGGAGATTTTTGATGTTAATGAAGCACCATGCTCAGAAAGGCCAGTCGAAGTTGGTAATGACAAAATGAAGGCATTGGTCAAATCCAGAAGGCACTGAACAACACCAGAGATAGCTGATAGTCTCAACATACTAAATTGAGCCATGAATATAATTTAAAACAGCTTGGATACATATCAAGGAAGCTCGATACCTGGGTACCACATGAGCTCAAAGAAATTCATCTCACCAAGTGCGTTGACATCTGCAATTCTCTCTTGGAACATGAAGAAAATGGTCCATTTTTGAAACACACAATAACAGGCGGTGACAAATGGATCATCTACAACAACAGCAAACAAAAAAAGATCATGGATCAAGCGTGATGAACCAGCTCAAAGCACTTCAAAAGCAGATATTCACCAAAGGAAGGTGATGTCAATCTGGTGGGATTTCAAAGATACTGTGTATTTTCATTGCTACCAATGAACAAGACCATTAATTCCGACTTGTACTGTCATCAACTGCATAAATTAAATAATGCTGTCAAACAGAAACATCGAGAATTGGTGAATCACAAAGGTGGTGTGTTTCTCAGTGATAACACTAGACCACATAAAAGTTTGGTCACTTGTCAAAAATTGTTACAGCTTGACTGTGATGTGTTACCACCTCCACCATGTTTACCAGACCTGGCACCATGAGACTACCATTGGTTTTGTTCTTTACAAAACGCCTTGACGGGTAAAACTTTGACTGCTGATGAGGATGTCAAATTGTTCCTGGAACTGTTTTTTGCTAAAAAGGATATTTTGAGTCTGAAAGATGGCAAAAGGTAATTGAACAAAATGGACACTATATCGTTTAATAAAGATTTGTTTCCCATGAAAAATTCACTTTTCATTTACCCAGAAAAAAAAGCAATTACTTTTTGGCTAACCTAATAAAATGTCTATTGTCACAGGCAAGGATGCAGATGGACCATATACTTCTTTGGTTTTTTATTAATTTGTTTGTTTTTCTTCAGGTGGGAAGGGAAGTGAACAGCCCTTTGACTGTATGCAAATTGAGAATAGGATTAATGTTACCTGCCAAAAATTCAGATGAGGAAGCACCACATCTTGTATTGCTTGGCAAAGCCACAGACTGCTACTGTGTTAATATAGTAGGCCTTCCCAAAAGGAAGTGTTTACTGTGCGTTGCCCTTTTATTTTAAATAGCAAATTTATTTCACAAATCCTATGCTATTGAGGTACTTTTGGGTACAGCAAGCAGGTACACAAAGATCATATCACATCTTGCCTGTTTGTAAAATTTTTATTTTATACCTATTCTGCAATATAATTTGCTTTAAGATTTCACTCTTTAAACTGAAAAGGAAAACAATGTTATTACTGAAATGAACTTTTATTTTGTCTTTAAGGCAAAGATTCAAAGTCTGAAGGAATCAATCCGTCTCCAGTATCTTTGGTACCAGAAGAGAAGGTTTCTTTTGGTCTCTATGCGCTCTCAGTTTCTTCATTTACAGTGGCGAAAATAAGGAAAGTTTACAACAAGTTGGATAGTAAAGCCATTGCCAAACAGGTATGTTGGGAAATTAGGTGGTTAGTGTGTACTACTTGTTTGTTCCCTTTTTTTTTTTTTTCCTTCTTCCGAAGCAATTTACTCAATGCAACCAGGAAAAACAGTGTACTTGTCAGGAAAGTTGCCTATAATTACTTCCATGTTTTTTTATAAAAAGTAAAAATTGAGTGAGATTGTATTTCTAAATCTTACTCGCATTCGTAAAATCACTGGTAGCTAGGCATCTTAGCACCTTTTGGAGGCATTTTGGCTTTTTAATGTAGTTTGCAGTTGTAATCCCATTGAAAAACAGTTGAGATTATATTGTTGAACAGTATTTCTGCTGTTGCAGATGAATAAAGCTGATAGCTTAGTCCTCTGACTGTGATTCTGTTTTGGAAACCAGAATATCCATTTGCATTTTTTTTCAAGATACATTAAAAGTCAGTGAATTAATTGTGCAAATAACCATTTGTGAAAAAAGGCTGAAAGCTGGGCTTGTTCAGCCTGGAGAAGAGAAGGCTCTGGGGAGACCTTATAGCGACCTTTCAATACATACAGAGGGCTTGTAAGAAAGATCGAGACAGACGTTTTACCAGAGCATGTAGTAACAGCACAAGGGGCAAGGGTTTAAAACTGAAAGAAGGTGGATTTAGATTGAACATAAGGATGAAAGTTTTTATGATGAGGGTTGAGAGAAGTTGTGGATGCCCCCTCCCTGGAAGTGTTCGAGGTCAGGTGGGCAGGGTTTTGAGCAACCTGATTTAGTGGAAGGTGTCCCTGCCCACAGCAGAAGGATTGGACTAGATTGGGTCTTTAAAGGCCCCTTTCAACCCAAACCATTCTGTGATCTGGTGGGATTATTTTTGAAGTTAGATTCATCTTCATTAAACTTTGGAAACTGGAGATTTCTGTTTACTTTATCATGACTCTAGCATAGTTCCTTTTTGTTATCTGTTACCTGCTCTTTATTACAGGGTGAAAATACACAAGTTATGTTTAGGCTTTCGTAAAAAAGAAATTCTTCCCTTTAGCCCCTTATTTTTTTTTCTTTGTTTTGTTCAGCTGGCCATTTCTTCTCATGAAAATGCCACACCTGTGAAGCTGCTACATAATTCAGCAGGGCATTTGAATGGACCAGCACGCTCCATTGGTGCAGCTTTGATAGGATATTTGGGTGAGCTGAGTATTTGAGAATTGTTATGTTTAAACATGATTAGTTACTTGACAATAAGAACTTAGGTCTTGAAGATAAATCATGTAATTAATGAATGTGATATTAATGGGACATTGCTAGATGTATTTAACATTTTTATGTTTTATGGACATACTTTTTCCTTTTCTACTAACATGGGATGCTTGTTTCAGCTTATATGAGTCTCTTTATGAAAATATACTTGATTACCATAGGTCATTAAAACTATTTTCCAGTGCAGTATTTCCTTCACCTCTTCTTCTGAGGTGTCATAGTTCTTCTAGTGATACTCTTCTCATAATTCAAGCAATGCTAGAATGAGAATTGCTTGCATATAGTCACAATTATTTTATACAAGAATGAGATTTGATTTTATTCTAAATTTTTTGCTGCCTATGCTCAGGTGTAAGAACATTTGTCCCCAAGCCTGTTGCCACTACACTGCAATACATTGGTGGAGCTGCTGCTATTTTGGGACTTGTAGCCATGGCATCAGATGTAGAAGGATTGTATGCAGCTGTGAAGGCCTTGGTCTGTGTGGTAAAGAGCAATCCATTAGCCAGCAAAGAAATGGAAAGAATCAGAGGTTATCAGGTATGTAAGAAATGTCTTAAAGGCTGATTGAATTCCACTGTCTGTCCTAACAGTTCCCATGGAAATTGCTCATAGTGTTGTGGTAATCCGTGTTTCTGCTCTGAAGTGTAGTGAGCTCTTGGCTAGTTAGCATAGGTGAGTTATTCAGGATGACTTCTAAAGGAGAGGGTGAAATGTTTTGCTAAGCAGTTGTGCACACTTAGCTGCTTTGCTGAATCTGACCCTTAATTAATAGCGAGGAACATCATAACTATGGCAAAGAAATTATTTTTTTCCTGTAATTGTGAACATACCCCTGCAAGCCTGGGAGTGTCTGTCTCCATGATCTGCCAGCAAGAGGGATACTTGAAGAAAACTGAACAAGTGGACTCCTAGAATCAATATTTTGAGGAAACTGCACAGACTTTATAGTTGTGCTGTTTGATTTCAAGCTGAAGACCTCTTAATTCTCCATTGGGGTGGGGAAAATGTAGTCAGTTATGCAGAAGGATTGGTTGACTGACTTGAAAAGATCTTCACTTGTCCAACACATTTTACATTTCTTACGAAGATGGTTTTACTGAACTGGAAGGTTCAGGCTGTCGTTTGGGTGGCATATTTACAAACCTTTTAAAGCTAATTGCTAATATTGAATTACAGAATGTGTTGGGTTGGAAGGACCTTTAAAGGTCATCTAGTTCAACCTTCTGCAGTAAGCAGAGACATCTTTAACTAAATCAGATGTCTCAGAGTATAATTATGTTGAACCATATTATTCCGTGTAGCTTATTGCAGACCTTGGCCTACTTTGACTAAACAAATCTAGACAGTGTTCTCCTTGTACCATAAGCAATCAGTGGATCATGACATATGACCTTATATTCCACTCATTGACTTCAGCAAATAGCATGGTTTGAGAGAGATTCCCAGAAATCTGTATTTCTTTAGTCATGTTTCAAAGAGGGATAGTGAAGCTCAACAGGCCAGTATGTTGAGAGTTTAACAAGTTTGCATCAGAAGACGAGAAATAGCAATAGTACACCTGGTAATTTTTTCTTTTGCAACCCAGGCTGTAAGTTAGAGCAGAAATGAGGACTGAAAGGGCAACATGTACAGTTATGCCTAGAGCAACAGAGAGTAGCAATAAAAAGGAAGGTTAAGCTTATTCAGGTTTATGTTGTCATGGCTACTTTTCTGTGTGTTCATAGACTACTAATTCCTTTTCTGTTTATTCGTTCAAGTTGCTGGCAATGCTGCTGAAGAAGAAACGATCCCTTTTGAACAGCCACATACTCCATCTGACCTTTTCCTTGGTAGGAACTGTTGATAGCGGGCATGAGACCTCCATTATTCCAAACTCTGCTGCCTTCCAGGATCTGCTCTGTGATTTTGAAGTACGTAAAGCTGCACAGAAAAGTGATGATGATACTGGATAGTGATTAAGTCAAGTGCTGATACCATACCTTAAATACTGAACAACAGTACACTATGTTGCTATCCTATTTTGTTATTTCATATATAGTACAGTAAAGCAGCTGTGTAGCAAGATTACTGGTAACTTTTC